>NC_056726.1:410604931-410852431 GCF_019279795.1 Protopterus annectens | reverse complement strand
CTTGCTATTCTTTATTTCTTAACTTCTCAATGTAAGTGTTACTCATATATTTGCCAGAGATATGTGTCTGTACGCATGCATTACTGACACCCATATATTATTAAAAACAAAGCTGCGGGCAAATAAAATAGGTAAAGAAAGGAATATATGTTCCCTGCATGGAGTAAGGACCAGGCATGTCATGGTGATTATAGGACTAGGATGCTAAATAACTATTTTACAGTAATTGGAGCTAATGCCACAACAGAAGTAGCTCATCTGTCATGTCTAATCTAATGTGCGATGCCTTATCAAAAACCTTCACAGCAACAATACAACAGTGTGACCTTGAGGAGGGTCCCTGTTGTCTCGTGCACAGAATCAGTAACAGCATTCATATACTTCTGTTAAGTGCTGCTTCTCTTCTGAATGTAAAGAATATTACTGGTAGTTTTCAGTAAAAGTCTAAGTAAATAGAAAAATTTTATAGACTTATACTAAACAGCTAACTTGAAAGTGTAGAAAATGATGAATGCAATCAGTACAAAAAGGGACAAGGGTAATAAATAACTACCCCCATCAAAAAGATACAGTACCATTATGCACATAGGCTGAGAGTCAAAAAATGAGGGATTTTATCTGCTGCACTATTTAGATCCTCTTGCAACTACATAGAGCCTCACTGCTCCTTTTTCTCTGGTTGCTACAAAAAATGAGTGCGGTGAGTTGGTGGGATTCTAGGGGTAATTGCGTGTGTGTATTTTCATATCTGATAACTCCAGAAAGCACACTGTGTAAAACATACAGTCTTATTCCATACATAATAACTGACAAAAGCATGTAATGTAAAGCATAAAGCTTTTTATAATTAACGTTTAAGCCATTTCACATTTAGTGACAAAAATTGCAATTGCAGTTTGAAAATTATGCAATCCTTGTTTGATTTTTACATGCAGTGGTAATTCATCAGAGAGTAACATTAAATAAACATCTCAGTCCAAGCTAGGGAAGGAAAAGCAGGGTCATGACACTTTTAACCTTTAACACATTGGTGGGCTAATTATAGACCAATGTATGAACTGACTGTTCTAGTACCTCAGAGATACTGACCTGCTGCAGGCTGATGTGGCATATGATCTATACAGGAAGGTGGTCATCAAATGGTTGAGACTACCTCACTATCAGCATAGTATCTGGTGCCACAAGTATATGAAAAATGCATTGCTGCAAGTGTCTGTCCAGACTGTCCAGATGTCTACTAATCATGAAAGGTCTCATATTGTGTGTGTTTTTGTGTGTGTGTGTGTGTGTGTGTGTGTGTGTGTGTGTGTGTGTGTGTGTGTGTGTGTGTTTGTTTGTATAGCTCTGTGTGCTATATCTGTGAATCTCTACAGCTTCCAAGGTATACTTCCTAAGTATAAATAAAATCATATCCTGCATTTGAAATCTACATTACCCCGTCACTTTGATTTATTAAGTTATGTATGTATGTATGCATTTATATTTGTAATCTGTGATAGAGCACTGATCACAAATGACCAGTTTCAGCCTGGGAAACTATTAACATTTGGCAATTACAGAGAAACATTACAGGAGCTATAGCATACATAATCATACACTTGTTGAGAATATACAGTAATTATATAAAATAATAGAGATAAACATACATATATACAATTTCTGAAGAGTTACACTAAGAGGTGACCAAATGTATAAAACATGCATTGCATCTTTACATACAGTTATATACAAATTAATATATATATTAATAGATGGTTATATAGAGGGCTGAGATCACTTACAGCACAGATCAAGAGTTTGAAGTACTTTAGGAGTGTATTAATAAGACAGAAGTTTTAAGTGTGATGTGCTAAAGCAGAGGGAATAGGAAAGGTTCCAGTAAGTGGGAGCAGGGCCATATTTAGGTGAGCTGTGGCCTAGGTGAAGGGGTTCCATACTCCCCCCTCACTGCCTACTACCCCCCAACATATCACCCAGTGCCCCTATCATTTTCTCATTCTGGCCTACCCACACCATCTGGATAATGTTTTTCTTACAGTTTGTATTACTATTCATTATTTTCTCTGCATTCATTCATTCAACACATTTTAGGTAGGCAAGACTGCACTGTGATAACTGTAGAGAAAGAAACTGCATTAAGTCGTGTGGGTTCTAGATGCACTAAGGTGAGTGTTCCATTTTTTATATAATCTTTCAATTCAATGATGGCTGAACATAGCTTATGATTAAGTGAAGAAATTCAGTCTTGCTTATTGTTTTTCCTGAATCGTTTCAATGCACCCTAACTGACTGACACAACACTGCAAACACTGTGGCGTAAATAATTGCATTAAGATGGTGGTCTAGGGGGCCACAATGCCCCCAGAAGCCTTGGGTATTCTAGATGCTCATAGGACTATGTTACAGTTTTTAAAACAATCTTTTCATACAATGATGGCCCCAACATAAATCACGATTAAGGGAAAAAAATTCAGTCTTGCTCAAAATGTTCCTGGATCCTTTCAACACACCCTAAATGAAAAAGATTACATTGTAGCAATTGTGGTGGAAATAGCTACATTAAGTCTGGGGTCTGAAAGCAACAAGATGCCATGGGGGTTCTAGGTGCTCTGAGATGCATTTTACTGTTTTTTTTTTTCATCCAGTTATGGCCTGAACATAAATCATGATTAGGAGAAGAGATTCAGTCCTGCTGTTCAATATTGATTTTTCCTGCATCCTTTCAGCATAGCCTAACTAACCAAGACTTATTTTGTAATAACTAAATTAAACTGGGGTCTAGAGGCTGCTAGGCACTTAAAACCCATGTGGTTATAAATACTCTGAGGTGCATCTTAGAACTATTTCCAGAACTTTGATCCAATGATGACCTGAACAAAAAATCCTGGATAAGGAAAGAAATTCAATCTTACCTTTATTTTTATTCCAAGAAAGAAATTAGTTCTACCCAAGGCTTAATGCCCAAAGTTTACCAAATAGCAATTCACAATAAACAGAAAAGACAAATATATATGATGATACATAAAACATATCTGGAAATAGTACCCATCTCCTTACTCCCCCTCCTCAAAAAATGTAGACACTTTCTGTGTATTTCCCTCTGGTGTTAAATTGGAATACAAATTAAGACACAAATGGCCATAATATTATATTTCAGGTTACTGCTGTCATATGTATATACAGCATGCCTCCTCACCTCTACTCACAAAAGGCAGCCACTTTCTGTGTACCCCTGTGATCTGATGTCAGATTTAGACAAAACAAAAAAAAAAAAGAAAAAGAACACATTTGCTGTCAGATATCTATCTATCTATCTATCTATCTATCTATCTATCTATCTATCTATCTATCTATCTATCTGCTTCTTTACCTTCCCCCAAAAGGCAGACACCTGATGTTTGATTGTAAGTAAAGTAAAAAAAAAAACAAAACAATACTTATAGTAATGCTTCTTATTTGTTACTTTAAGACAGTGCACTGTTCCTACATAAGATTAGTGACCCTCTGTGCACCCATCTGAGATTTGTAAGGAAGGTTAAAGAAATAAGGACCACACTCTTCCCAGTCTAACATAATCTAGTAATATCTAAGGTTTGGGAGGCAATTTAAAGAAATCATGGCAATATGCCCAGCTCACTACATAAGCTATAGAGACCTTTTGTATAGACCTCTGAGCTGGACTGGTTTTAGACTAGGTGGGGTTTAGGGTAGAGGCTACTACTAATCCCATGTCAAAAACAACTTTTATTGCCTTGGTGTTGGAGACACCAGCCTCCCAAAGGCTCTGAAGATCTGGGTCTTCAGTGATGCATTTTTATCACTTATTTATAAATATATATGTGTGTGTGTGAGTGTGTGTGTGTGTGTGTGTGTGTGTGTGTGTGTGTGTGTGTGTGTGTGTGTGTGTGTGTGTGTGTGTGTGTGTGTGTGTGTGTGCGTGTGCGTGTGCGTGTGTGTGTGTGCGTGTGTGTGTGTGTGTGTGTATTTATTTATTTTGAGAGATGACTGTTTGAAATGGACATGTCACAAGACAGTTACTTCCATCCTGCAGTTACAGCCACGCCTAAGTGCAACTCCAGCATTGAACTGTGATAAAAACAGATGGCCATGTAATGCACTTCTCTTTTGTTCCAACCAAACAGTTGCCACACATTAAAATATTTCAATACTTCGCACAAATCACATTAGTTCTGCAAAGCTTGAAAAATAAGCAAACAAGAGTAGATTGCTAGACATTTTCCTTCACAGACAGCCCCAACAATTATACCTACTCTGTGCATATCAGGTGTCCAGCTATATAGTCCATCCTGCTTCTCAGAAATACTCACTTAGCCCTGCAAAGCCAGATAATGACTGCTTCAAGCCAGCAAATGATAAGTGAGTCAAACTTGGGTTCCTGTCATTTGATCAGTAGCATATTCAAGTGTTGAATGATTGTACAAAAAAGAGTGAAAGGACCTTTAAGAAAAGTGGAATTTTATTTTTCCTCCACTGTTGTGCGACCACAGAGCAGATATATTTAAGTTTGGGGACTGTATGGGTGAAATAAAACTTATTGCGGTTCATAAAAAAATATTTTACAGCTTTTCTTTTGCTTGCTTGGCACTCAATGAATGTGCTGTCAGTTGATTAACATATATCCAGTTACTTTCATTCAGCAAGCTCAACCCCCATACAGCAGTTAAAGCCCCAAAATCAGAGGGTATGTAATATATTCACCTTTGCTCAACACAAACAAGTTGATACACATTTAAGTTTTCCAAGTTGCTCCACACAAACCACAAAACCAGAATAATGAGCAAACAACTTCTCATTTTTTTCCTACAGACTACCCCAGCAATTATCAGTACTTTGTATATGAAGATGACACCAAATTTTTATATTAAAAAACAGTATTCCATCATGGCCCTGCAAAAGTCACCTAGCTTACTCTCTCTCAGATTTTGCCTGATGTTTCTGGTGCTGTGACTATTGTAAAATCTATGATTCTGTGATAATACACTGAGGATTACAATTAGTCAATACTACCAGATATTAGAGCTTCATATTTCTTACTGTTAAGAAAATGTATGCTGATACGTAAAACCTGTTCTATTAATGTTTTGAATAGATTAACCAAATAGTACAAAAAAAATCTGTTTGATTGCTGCCAGCATCACTGTAAAAAAATTATACTAATAACAATAATAACAATAACAATAACAATAACAACAACAACAACAACAATAATAATAATAATAATAATAATAATAATAATTATTATTATTATTATTATTATTATTATTATTATCTCACTGTATCTTTTTTCTCATCATGCCATTTACTGCTCAGAATTCTGCAGAATCTCACTGATTTTGTCTTATATTTCGGACCTGTCCCTCATAACCGTTTTGATTTTTAGAAAATTGCTAAGATTACAGTCAGTCAGTAAAGCCAGACATTAGATATTCATACTTCTTAATTTCATGTTGATGCAAAACCTCCTGAATGAAGCAGAGGTATACATTAAAGGGCTTTGCACCTACATTTGAATGTTGAATGAGGTGTCAGCACTGTGACCTCATGATATTCATTTCTAACATGAGGTGATTTAACATGAATGATCAAGTGGAGCATCTGCTTTCAGGGTCAGCCATCATACCTTGGGTGTGTTTTATTTTAACAGAAGCACCTTATTTATTTTTTAGTTTTAGAGCAAAGAAATGATGCATTATATTACACTAAAATAAATAAATATGGAAAGAGCACCCCTAGAAGCAAGGCACGCTAAGTGGCAGACTAGTTGGCCCTAAGTGTGAATTTATGGCTTGAGTAGGTTATGTGAGTTGAAAACTTAGACTTGTATTTTACCATTTTCGGGAGCTGTGTTTTCATTTGAGAATGGAATTTTGGGTAAGCGAATCTGACTCTATTTGGGATTCAGTACACAAAAGCAATGATTAGTGCTCTGGAGTTTAGTCTAGAGCGTATTATCTTTTTGAGGTCATTTGTAACTCCCTCTATACTTTATTTTCTCTTATGTAACCAGTCTACTTTCCTTTTTAGCACCCCCATAAATATATCCTACAGAGAGATGCAATATTCCTCCAGTATCATTTTTTTGTTATGCAACATTTAAAAGAAGCTATCCACTGATGTGGTTTGTGGTAGGTCTCCCAGCTCCCATAATCCTCACACAGATCTGCTAGTACTTCACATTTCCCTGAGACCTCCCAAATCCCATAATCCTCCCACAGATCTCCTAGTAATCCACATTTCCCTGAGACCTCTCTACTCCCCTAATACTCTAACAGATCTCATAGAACTTCTCATTCCACTGAGACCTCTCAAATCCCATAATCCTCCAACAGATCTCCTAGGACTTCACATTTCCCTGAGGCCTCCCATATACCACAATCCTCCCACAGATCTCCTAGTACTTCACATTTTCCTGAGACCTCCTAAATTCCATAATCCTCACACAGATCTCCTAGTAATCCACATTTCTCTGAACCCTCCCTACTCCCCAATACTCTAACAGATCTCCTAGAACTTCAAAATCCACTGAGACCTCCCAAATCCCATAATCCTTCCACAGATCTCCTAGTACTCCACATTTCCCTGATACCTTAATTACATTTTATGGGAGAAATTATGCTTCTTCTGAAATAATACAGTAATTGCTTTATTGTTCTCTAACAAATTTTGAAATTAATGACATAATCTGACCATTTTTTGCATATTGTACCTTGACATTTTAGCATGTCATCTTGGGAGCTCTGCTCAGTGTTCATTTCACTATGTATCAGCCTAAGTCTGAAAAATAATTTTCAGGGAACTACAAAACTCACCTGTCAACAGATTTTGAATATTTTCTTAGCCCTAATTATTGAAGCGAGGTCACAAAAAATATATAGAACATAGAGAATGCAAGGATTTATGCCCATATCCTTATTTGGATAGGAGGAAGCTTCTTTGTTCACCAGTGAGAGTGGGGATCTCTGAGCAGCCTATCTGTCCCTTGAGTAGTGGTTCCAGCCCAGTGACCTGTAGCTTATTGGCCGTTTTGGGCCATTTCCTATCTCTTTCTAACCCCCTGCTTTAAAGCCAGCTTTAGCGTGGTTTTGCTCTTGTAATTTAAAGTTTGTCCTGTTTGTTGCATTTACCTGTTGAGGCTACACACTCAAGTGCGCTAGCCTGTGTTACATATTTATTGCATTTTTCTGCTGTTTGTTGCGAAAAAGAAAAAAAATATCCTTGTTTCCCATCTTTTCTGACCTAGAGTAGTCCAAATACAGGCTTTGCTGTATTCTGGACTTTTGGAAAGTTCCTGTGTTGCCCATTTCCTTTCTTGGATAAAGGGAGGCTTCTTTGTTCACCAGTGACAGTGGGGAGCTTAGAGCAGCCTATCTATCCCTGGAGGAGTGTTCCCAGCACAAGAATCTGGTAGTCTATTGACCGTTTTGGGCCAATTTCTAGCTCTTTCAAGTCCCCCTGTATAAAACCCACTTTGGCATGGTTTGTGAGCTTGTTACTACTCAGCCAAGCTCCTCGTGGTCCTGCAGAGTGGTGCTAGCAGCAGAGAGGCTAAAAGAGCAACTGCTAACCTGATAAAAGTTTTTTTTTTCCTGCTACTACCTGGGTGACTGTCCAATCTAGCTAAACTGCAAGTATTTCTGCTTCTTGACTGTTTTAAACTGTTTAAAGTTGTTTTTGCACCTGCACTTTTAAAGTTTGCCCTGTTTGTTGCATTTACCTGTTGAGGCTACACACTCAAGTGCGCTAGCCTGTGTTACATATTTATTGCACTTTCCTGCTGTTTGTTGCAAAAAAGAAAAAAAATTATCCTTGCTTCCCATCTTTCCTGACCTAGAGTAGTCCAAATACAGGCTTTGCTGTATTCTGGACTTTTGAAAAGTACCTGTGTTGCCCATTTCCTTTCTTGGATAAAGGGAGGCTTCTTTGTTCACCAGTGGCAGTGGGGAGCTTGGAGCAGCCTATCTGTCCCTGGAGGAGTGCTCCCAGCACAAGAATCTGATAGTCTATTGGCTGTTTTGGGCCAATTTCTAGCTCTTTCAAGTCCCCCTGTATAAAACACACTTTGGCGCAGTTTTTGCGCTTGTTACTACTCAGCCAAGCTCCTTGTGGTCCTGCAGAGTGGTGCTAGCAGCAGAGAGGCTAAAAGAGTGACTGCTAACCTGATAAAAGTGTTTGTTTTCCTGCTACTACCTGGGTGACTGTCCAATCTAGCTAAACTGCAAGTATTTCTGCTTCTTGAACTGTTTTAAACTGTTTAAAGTTGTTTTTACACCTGCACTTTTAAAGTTTGTCCTGTTTGTTGCATTTACCTGTTGAGGCTACACACTCAAGTGTGCTAGCCTGTGTTACATATTTATTGCATTTTCCTGCTGTTTGTTGCAAAAAAGAAAAAAAAGTGTCCTTGTTTCCCGTCTTTCCTGACCTAGAGTAGTCCAAATACAGGCTTTGCTGTATTCTGGACTTTTGGAAAGTTACTGTGTTGCCCATTTCCTTTCGTGGGGAGCTTGGAGCAGCCTATCTATCCCTGGAGGAGTGTTCTCAGCACAAGAATCTGGTAGTCTATTGGCTATTTTGGGCCAATTTCTAGCTCTTTCAAGTCCCCCTGTATAAAACCCGCTTTAGCGCGGCTTTGCACGATTTTGCGCATAGCGCAGCATCGGGCAGCGCCGCTTAATTGGGTTTAAATAAATCCCGGCTCCACAAAGTCTGCTCTTCACTTTTTCCCTTAGAACTGATCTAGTTCTCATAATAAACACCCTATTCCCACTCTAAAGACTGGCACTTGCTCACTAAAGCAATTATATAAGTCAGCACTAAAAAATTAAAAGCACTACACCCTCACAAACTCCCCTTGAGTACTTTTGTTTCCCATTGGCCCTTTCTTTCAATTATAAAGGAATTCCCAATACTATTCTAGCATGTCCACAGGTCAGTTGTCAATCTCCTCTCCGGTCCAGCTGGTGAATCTGGGAATCTTGAGGCAATGTTACAACTGCCTCATGTACACAGACAACCCTGTCCTCCTCCCAACAAATTCCAACACATGTGAGAGATGCAACCATATAGCCAAACTGGAGGCTAAGCTCTCTCAACTCAGTACTGGCATAACCAGTCAGGAGGAGAAGGAAACCACACTCACTACAATTCCAGCCTCACATAGACCTACCATGACAGCAAACCAAAAACATAAACACACAAAAACATACTCGGAGGCTCTTCATAAAAATCTGCCTAAGCAGCAGAGACCTCCAAAGCAGACACCCAAGCAACCGCTACCCCAAAACAAAACAAAACATGTGCAATACATAGCTCACAAAGCCAGTGTGCCGAACAGTCACAGCCCTTAAGGCTAAACAACACACCTAATACACTTGTAATAGGTGACTCTATCGTCAGGCACACTGACGTCCCACTCACCAGGCTGAACAAGGAGAAGGTCACAGTGAGCTGCCTGTCGAGCGCTAGGATCTGCCACATAACACAAGCACTCAGGTCACTCCAAAGCAAGTGCAAATATGACTCAGTCATTGTCCATGCTGGTGTGAATGACCTGAGACGTACCTCCCTGGACTACATGAAAAGAGACATAGAGGAGATCTCTGAGCATGTAGCCCAGGCCGGTATGACCCTGACCTTGAGTAGCATCTTACCCTCACCAAGAATGATGCCACAATATGAAGACAAGATGATCAATTTCAACAATTGGCTTAAGTATTGGTGTCATTCAAAGGGGATCCAATGCCTGTCTGCCTGGGATGACATGCTCGACAAGCCACGATGCTTCACTAGGGACGGCTTGCACCTGTCACCCCTGAGCTTTTCGATATTGGCAAAGGTTCTTGCCACCCCTATAGTGCCTTTTTTAGGCAAGGCTCAAAAGACAAACCCACCTCCATAGGTATCACAAGGGATAAGAAACTAAGAGTAATGCTACTCAATGCCAGAAGTCTAAACCTCAAGATGCACGCACTCAAAACTCTCCTTAGCATGGAGAACATCGATATCTGTGCAGTAACAGAAACCTGGTTCAAGGCTCCCGAGAGCACCCCAGCACTACCAGGTTATACCTCATACCATGTTTTGGCCCCAAAACTTGGACCGAACCACAAAAGGAGGGGGAGTATCAATATTCGTCAAAGATACCCACACCTCCAGGTTGGTGGCACAGCACAAAGCATCAGAGATTATCCATGTGCAACTAACAGTGGGTAAAACTGCCTTCCAGTTTATAGTCTGCTACAGACTATCCTCCCAAACCCAGGAACCCCACTCGGCCTTCCTGAGAACACTGGAAAATATAGCTCCAACACCCTAGCCCGAAGGTTCCTAGAATTTATAAACTCAAATGCTATGGAACAACTTGTTGCCACTCCCACAAGAGTAGAAAACATACTGGACCTGATCATCACCAACATGGGGACTCTATGCTCCAGACCAGAAGTGTATCCCTCACTGGTAAGATCAGACCATAAACTAATCTCACTAGATATTCACATCCCGACCCCAGCCCCTGCCCAGAAAACCACAGTGAAAAACTTCTCTAAAGCAAATTTCACACTCCTCAAAACCAAGATGGAATCCTTCACAGCCCCAGGGCCTGTGGAAAATATGGCCCAGACCACAGAATACTTTATAAACGCATTCTATGAACACCTTCAGGAATGCATGGATCATGCAATCCCAAATAAAACCAAGACCCAATCCTCCAAAGTTAGGCGACCTGTCTGGTGGACCCCAGCCATAAACAAACTATACAATAGAAGGAGGAAGCTACTACATGATAGAGCAAAATCCCAAAAAGGGAAGGCATCTCTGATCAGTATTAGCAAAAAAACTACGGGCACTCATAAAATCGTCTAAGGCCAGCTTCTAGAGAAAAATTGCACAGGACACTAAGGATAATCACAAGGCTTTCTTTAGTTATGTTAGGAACCTGGGTGGGAACTGGGCGCCATAATCGACTCTCCAGCCAACACAAGCATCCTACAAAAGGGCCTCGTAGAAACAGATAACTGGTGCCAGAGCCATGGCCTCAAGCTAAACGCCAAAAAGTGTATAGTCATCCCCTTTGGCAAAAACAAAGTGCCCACAAATTACCACATAGATGGTATTCCATTAAATACAGAAGAAGTAATTAGGGACCTGGGGACCTATGTTGATAGCAATCTCTCATTTGACAACCATGTGGCTAAAGTGGTTAGAAAAATATTTTATATAGCCCACCTAATCATGAAGGGATTCACATCTAGATCAGGGGAGGTCATTGTGCCTCTTTACTCATCCCTCATCAGGCCCATAATTGAGTACAATGCCCCTTTTGGGATGTACCTTACCAGACACCTGCAGCAACTGGAAAGACCCCAAAAGTACCTCACCAAGATGATCACAGGGCTCAAACAGATGCCATATGCTGCCCAGTTAAAGAAACTCCAGCTCTACTCAGTGGCATACCGCCTGCTCAGAGGCGATCTGTGCCTGATGTATAAAGCCATGTCCAACCCGGAATTAATGGACATGCTGCACCTCAGAAAATCCAAATCCCATCGAGCTACGTGCTTGAGAGACTTGAACCTCAGCACTGAAATAAATAGGACATGCTGGAGGGACAGATTCATAACCCAGAGGCTCCCTTCACTCTAGAATAAAATCCCAGTCCAGGTTAGGCAGAGTCCCTCACTGACTCTCTTCAACAGGAATCTTGATGAGTGGATGGGAGATAGTAGGTTTACCCCGGGTATCACTTCTGTGTCACTGTTAGACAGAGGCACAGTATACTAACCTCGAAAAGGGGCATAGCAAAATTAATTTCAAATGGGTGGCGAAAGCCAAACACACTCTGGCTAGGCTTATAAATGCCCTAGGGCAGATAGCCTAGTATGAACCTATGAACCTATGAACATGCATCTACAGGTGACTCAAAACAGCAAAAATATTCAGAAGATAAAACACCACTCCTTTTCATCGATAAATTACTGAAGTTTTTTAACGTGGGTGCTTTCGTCCACTTGCAATGAAGGAACTTCATCAGACACATTGTAAAAACACTATGCAGTTTAAATACTCATGAATAAGCAATGGCATCATAACCCCTCCCACTTGCATTTATAAAATATAAAATATAAAGTATAAAAACTTTCTGTATGTATAAATTCAAACCTATACATATATGCAACATGTTTATATAATATGTACCAAAGGTAAAAATAAATGTAAGAATAAAATGTTTTTCATCTCAGTAAAGCTTTCAATTTCAGGACACATTTCAATGAGCAACATTCATTAAGTCCTGGATAGGCAAATGCATTTGTTTTCAATTGCCATAGTAACTCTGTCTCTTCAAGTTTTAAAGTCCCAGGGCCCGCTCTAGAGTCAACTTCCAACTTTTCAATAATTATAAAAGGGAAAGAATGGTCAGCACATTCCAGGGTAGGTTTTTCCAGTGCATTATTTTTATCTTGTCTCGTGCTATAATGATGTTCATAAATTATTTGTTTTAATGGCATTTCCGTCTTTCCTATATAGAATATGGGGCATGATTTACATCTAGCTAAATAGACAACGCCCTTACTGTTGCAATCATATTTCCCTGTCAGAATATAATTTATTTTCCCTAAAGAGAAAGAGGAACCTACAGAAATGTATTTACAATAACGGCATCTGCCACACTTTCTCATGCCTTATTCGGAACATAAGGTTTTAGGTTTCTATTGTAATTCCTTTAAATTAGGGCCTCTTCTGAAAGTAATTTTAGGCTCCAAACCAAACTTGTCTCTCAAATTCACATCTTCATTAATAAAGATGCATTTTTTTATCAAAATAGCCCTTAATTCTCTAGCGTAATTTGAAAATACTGTAGTAAAGCTAGTACTAAAATCTGACTTAGCATTATTTACTGTAAGGCTTCTATTTAAATCCAAAAGTTGTTCAGGCCTTTCTATTTCTTTATGTAAAATTGTTTGGAAATTACATGTTTGCCTTTTTCTCCCTACTTGTATAATGATCTCATCCACTAGAGGGGTTGGGTACCCTCTATTTGAGAACATTTCTTTCAGATTCATACATTCCCCCTCAAAATCTGAATCCAGTGTAATTATTTTTGCCACCCTGACTACTTGTCCTTTCACAACGGCTCTCTTCTGGTGAAGGGGGTAATTACTACGGAAATGAAGGAAGTCCTTAGAATATGTTGACTTACGGAAAATCTTGGTAATATAGCTATTATTCACAATATCTTTATCTAGCAAAACATCTAAGTAGGCAATAGTTTTTGTTTCAAATTGGTATGTAAAATCCAAAAAAAATGGTCAAGTTAGTTAGTATGCCCATGAAATTTTCAACCTCTGATAAATTACCTTTAAAAGGTAAGAACATATTGTCCAGGTACCTTGTGTACCATTGGACTCTTGAGCTGAAAAAATCTTGTTTAAATAGGATTTAATTCTCCCAGTGGGCCATAACACAATTTGCAAAAGTGTCCCCACAAGAGGACCCCATCGCTACCCTGTTTTTTGAAGAAACAACTCACCATTGAAAAGAAAATGATTATTACTCAGAATGAGATCTAATAGACTTAATGTCAAGTCACTCTTTTCTCCTGGTGCTCTCTTGCTTAATAGGAATTCCCTTGTCCAATCCAGTCCTGTGCTTTGCGGAATTAATGTATAGAGGTCTTTTGACATTGATCATCAAAAAGTTGTAGTCTTGGTTAAACTCCAAATTGTTAACCACTTGCAAAAACCCCCAAGAGTCTTTACATATTTGCCCCTCTGTAATAAGATATTTCTTTAGTTTAAAATCCACAAATTTAGCACAAGCATAAGCTATGGAATTTAGTTACTGCAGTGGTGGTGCTGCAGTAGCGTTGTCGCCTCACAGTTAGACGTTGCCCGTTCAGTTCTCAGAGCGTCTTCTATGTGGTGACATGCATCAACGGGCATTCCTTCATTGAAGGTTGTGCGTTAGGCCCGGCAAGCCAGCACGTAAAAACTCTACTGCCAATCATTAGCGGACCGGCGTTCCGCTGTGGCGACCCCTAACCGGGAAAAGCTGAAAGACACAAAAATAAGCTATGGAATTTCTTCCAGCAATAATAGGCCTAAAAGGTGGATTATTAATATTTGTATGCATTTTGGGAATCCCGAAAAGCATAGGTGTAATGGGTGCAGTCATGCTCAGATAGCTGAACTCATCAGTATCGATATATCCTTCCAGGAACAAGTAACTTATAGCATTTTTAAATGTCTGATAGGTCGCATTCATTTCATTCAAAGGCACACACTCATATGCCACATTATCTAGCAAAACTTTCATTTTTACTTTATAATCACCTTGGTTCATAAATACAAGGCTGTCCCCTTTATCTGAGTGCATTACCCTGATACCAGACATTCTCAAATCCATAATATTCTGAAATTCTGAGTGTGTCAAGTTTTTTATATATTGCTTCCTATTACAAGAATCTAACAGGTGCCTAAAATCAGTTTCACAAGTTTTTAAAAACAAGCTAATATTAGTTTGAATAGGAGGGTTAAAAATGCTAGAAACTCTGATGTCTGCTAGAACTGGCAGGCTATTTCCTAATAAAAACTGTGGATTTAATTTTCGTACATACAATTTCAAGTCCAGTAAAGAATTGTCTATATTCGCTTTTGAACAGGGAACAAAACTAAGTCCCTTAGCCAGAGTTTCTGTTAATTCAGACTTTATGACAGTAGAAGTGACTCTAGAGGGGGTCCTGGGGCTTTAAAACTTGAAGAGAGAGAGTTACTATGGTAAATGAAAACAAATGCATTTGCCTATCCAGGACTTAATGAATGTTGCTCACTGAAATGTGTCCTGAAATTGAAAGCTTTACTGATGTGAAAAACATTTTATTCTTACATTTATTTTTACCTTTGGTACATATTATATAAACATGTTGCATATATGTATAGGTTTGAATTTATACATACAGAAAGTTTTTATACTTTATATTTTATATTTTATAAATGCAAGTGGGAAGGGTTATGATGCCATTGCTTATTTATTACTATTTAAACTGCATAGTGTTTTTACAATGTGTCTGCTGAAGTCCCTTCATTGCAAGTGGACAAAACTGCTCACATTAAAAAACTTCAGTAATTTATCGTTGAAAAGGAGTGGTGTTTTATCTTCTGAATACTTTTGCTGTTTTGAGTCTTCAGTTTTTAACAGTTTGTTGGTCTTACATCTACAGGTGTGCATGTCTTGGGTCTATATTATAACAACGAATGATCAGAGGATAGAACATTGTAATATCGACCCCTAAGGTGCGAAAACTCAAAACAGCGAACAACCAGAACGATTTTTTTTTTCCCAGGGAAAAAAATCGCTGTTCCCAAAAACACTAAACACTAAATAACGTGGGGGGGCTTTGCCCCCCACACCACCCCTACTTAAATATACCAACTCCAAGATCGCACTACAGTGAAGGAAACTGCACAACCCGGACGGCTGGCCCAGCTATTTCTCTCCCTGGGAAAAAAATTGCTGTTCTGGCCATTCGTTATTTTGCCGGTTCGACATTTGTTGTTCAACCTAACAGCGTTCGATCATCTAATCGTTTGCTAAACTAAAGTAGACCCGCATGTCTTGTGTATGTAATTAATACACATCCCCATTTGCATGTATGTCTATAATGTTAGAAATGCATTACTTTGAATGCATTTTGGGTTTTGATACCTACTTCATTATAATGTGCAAAACATTTACTGCTCAAAAGTTTGGAAATATGTTCACTGTAGCAACATTTCAATGCTCTCATAGGTTCAAAGGTTCATAAGTGTGTAGTAGGCTAATGGCCCTGGACCCTTTATAAGCCAAGCCCATATAAGTGCCCTGGCATCATGTCGCCCGGCAACACTCACATTCACAGTGTACTCTATAAAACATTCTTCAAAATAAACTGAATTGCCCATGTGGTTAATAAGGTGTTTCTGTGACAGACACACTTATGAGCATATTAGAGTGGACAATGTACTTTGATGTCAGATATGGTATCACTTCCTACCTTCTTATGGAAGCAGAATGCCTTGGACAGCATAACATCTTGCTAAAACTATCAAACATCTTCTTTGCTGAACAGTTAAAGTGTTGGTAGACAGACACTTGCAGGAATTTCTGCCATGCTGTTTATTGGAAAGTGACACAGTCACTGGAGCTTGACAGCTCATTTCTCAGCTGGTTCGCATGAGCAAATGCTAAGCAATCACTTTGTAGACTATTACATGAATGGTTGATGACCAGAGAGTGAACAATGATGAGAAGCAAATTCTGTACCTTGTGTTTGTGAGGTAAACACTTTAACCATTATGCCAACCCTCAACTCTTTCTCTCTCTCTTTTGTTTTTCACAGCCTTTAGACTGAAAGTTCTTATTCAATATCGTGGAAAGAGTTGAAGAGTTGAGTGCTCAAATACTTGTAGAGGTCACGTACTTAATGTTTATTTTCTGAGACCAAGTTTATAAGCTCTTTGCTGGTTTGCATGCTGTGGACTCTGTACTGGAGATTGCTCTTTTTTAGTTATTTATTCATTCATTCATTTATTAATTAATTTATTTATTCACAAGCATAGATTTCTGTGAATCCTGGATTTATTTACTTACTTCATTTGTCTCAATGTTCCAAAGCTGCTGATAATTTACCTGTTTGGTAAAGAGTATGCTAGATAGAGTCATATTGACATCTGCTTCAATGAAAAGTTAGGAAGACATAAAAATGATGCACCTCAAAGATTTTTAGGAAGGGAGCTATGAATTTGCCTCACCTCTTTAAGTAGAGGAGTTAAAAACAGAGGGTTAATACAACTGATAACTGGATGAAGGTAGAAGAGGATAAGGATCTATTTAACAGAGTGAGAGTTTACACCTTAACAAAGATGAGTTAGAAAGTTAAAAAGTTACTTCAGGGTAATTATGTCTTTAAGACAAGATGGAAAGGGCAGGGAACTAAACCACTGTTTCAAGGAAGCAGTGCAAAATAAAAATATAGAAAAAAGCCTGAAATAAATGAGCAAGCAGTACAGTTTGGAAGAAAATGGAGGCAACAAGTGAAGAATGAGGGGAAACAGGTACAGAAGACAGCAGTAAAAGGAACTGAGCACGAAATTAGTACAGAGACAAGAAGAAAACAGGAAAGGCATAGTGATTATGGAGAAATAGCAAAAACAAAAGGTAGGGAAAGGACTACAAAAGTTGGTATGGCTTAATGAGAAGGGAACCACCTGATACAGGAAGGCTAAGAAGCACAATCCGCAAGTATGCAACAAATTCCAGAAGGTTTAGGATTTTTGCTTTGAAATATATTGTACTTCTAACCACTTACTGCCAATGCTTCAATCCATCCACTCAAACTAATTCCTTGACTTGATGGAATATATATGCCCATCAACAACCCACCTGCTTCTAACTAAGGGTCTGTCACCTTGGCTTCTAGTTCTCTAATGCCAACTCCTTGTAATCAAAAATGTTCTTCCCATTTCAAGATTGTAAATATATCTCTCTTTATTGTAAATAATCTAATATTTGTATTAAGCATATATTACGTATTTGTATCCAGCATTTTACTTTTTACTTTTTCTTGTATCATAACTCTCTACTGAATTTTGGCTGTTGGAGCTTTTCTCCCCGGGCCACCACTGAAAATGGGCACACTGGGCCAAGGGGACTTTCCCAGTCAACAAACTGGAAATAAATAAATAAATAAATAAATAAATAAATAAATAAATATTTTTTTATATACCCTTTAATTTTGGCAATCATCACTCCAATGGCCAATTGGCCCCATCATTCCTTTCTGAGGGATGATTAACCTGCCAGTCACTGAGGAAGAATTACACAAACTATGTAGTGACAACATGTCCTTCTGGCATGGACTCACAAGCTGCAACACATAGAGCTCCCACTGGGTGTCTCCCAAGTGGCAAGTCACATTCCTTCCCTCCCTCTGAAAGGTGACTTATTTGCTAATTCACTCCCATTCTTACCAGCCCACGCCCTCCAGCTCCCATGCCTGCTGATCAAACAAAGGTCATCTGGGTCACTGTAAAATGTTTATCCATCTCTCCCATGGAAGGGACATTGCATAGGTATTTCTTGCATAGGCATTTTTATACCCAAGCGGAGTACAGAGAATTTTAACTCAGGTAGATACAAATTCTGGAGGTGTGATGGGAAAAAGAGAGATAACTGGCAACATATTTTTTGGGAAGGTAACGCATTGGGGTAGCAAATAATTGTAACTAAGGAAATGCTTCTTTTAAGCTGGGATACAGGATCTAAATTGCTCAGACATAGTAATGCCTTACTAGGTTTAATGCTATTAGCTGCCAAAAAAGCAATTACTAGAACATGGGAGTCAAAAGCTAAACTCATTGTAATTGAAGTACTGAATATCGTAAAGGAAAAAAAAGAAAAGAGGTGGAATTTTCAGAAAAGAGAAAGAGCAAATTACATAGAAATAGATGGAATTTGTGGGAACAGTACATTTAAAATAATGTTCAGGAGGAGTGAGATTTAGGGGAAGGCAAACTATCTAATGTTGGAGTAAATGATAATTCTTATAAAACATATGTACAATGCGTAAAAATAGTGAAAATGTTATGGCTTGGTTTATTTCCCATTAATGTATGTGTATCTATGCCATTATTGATAACATGTACATGCACATTTAATAAAGGCATGTGAAAAAAGAAGGATGGGCAGAGGATATGTCCTAGAAGGAAATGTAGAGGAAAGAAGCAGGGATAAGGACATGGATGAAGTGGATAAACAGGATCACTAAAAAGAAGCACATAAAGGAAGTGAAGTCAGGGTGGTGCAAACAATGCTAGAAAAGAAAACAAAGCTGAACATGGAACTAGCTATAAACATTTGTGACTCTTGGGTCTATGTTAAATGTTTGAACATCCAAAATGTTGAACATTACATGGTCGAGACCAAATGTTCGACATTTGGATGTTCAAACATCAAATAAAAAACATGTAAAAACAGAGAAAAGCATTTTAACAAGCCCCCCTGCACCCCCACATGGGGGGCTGTACCCCCACACACCCCTACTTAAATATACAAACTCTGAGACCGCACTTCAGTACAGAAAAGGGAAATTCTCCCTATCTGCACCATATGGCGCCATTGAAAGTCTATCTTCGAACACTCAAAATTTCGACTGTTTGGTCTCGACCATGTAACGTTCAAAATTTTGAGAGTTTGAAGATTTGTCAGGTACCCTGACTCTTAATAAGTACCAAATATGGTCATTAGAAATGGGATATCAGCTGATTTATTTATTTATTGACATTTGATTACTGGAAAAGTCCAACTGGGTAAAAACCCATTTTCAGTGGAGGCCTGGAGGAAAAAGCACCAAATTATTAAAAAACATTTTAAGAACAATAATTCTGCAATCTTCAAAAATAAAACAAAAACATCTGCAGTTTAAATAATTATAACAAATTAGTGATTATAAAAACACTGGGTTTCATGCCAGGAAAGAGCACTACAGATGCGATGTTTGCTCTGAGAGTGTTGATGGAGAAGTACAGAGAATGTCAGAAGGAGTTGCATTGTGTTTTTGTAGACTTAGAGAAAGCATATGACAGGGTGCCTAGAGAGGAGTTGTGGTATTGTATGAAGAAGTCAGGAGTGTCAGAGAAGTATGTAAGAGTGTTACAGGATATGTACGAGGGTAGTGTGACAGCGGTGAAGTCTGTGGTGGGAGTGACGGATGCGTTTAAGGTGGAGGTGGGGTTACATCAAGGATCAGCTCTGAGCCCTTTCTTATTTGCAATGGTGATGGACAGGTTGACAGGCGAGATCAGACAGGAGCCCCCATGGACTATGATGTTTTCAGATGACATTGTGATCTGTAGTGAGAGTAGGGAACAGGTGGAGGAGACCCAGGAGAGATGGAGATATGCTCTAGAGAAAAGAGGAATGAAGGTCAGCAGGACTAAGACAGAATATATGTGTGTGAATGAGAGGGAGGATAGAGGAATGGTGAGGATGCAAGGAGTAGTGGTGGCGAAGGTGGATGAGTTTAAATACTTGGGGTCAATAATTCAGAGTAACGGTGAGTGTGGAAGAGAGGTGAAGAAGAGAGTACAGGCAGGATGGAGTTGGTGGAGAAGAGTGTCAGGAGTGATTTGTGACAGACTAGTACCTGTAAGAGTGAAAGGGAAGGTCTGCATGAGGGTAGTGAAACCAGCTATATTGTATGGGTTGGAGACAGTGGCATTGACAAAAAGGCAGGAGTATGAGCTGGATGTGGCAGAGTTAAAGATGTTAAGATTTGCACTGGGTGTGACAAGGGTGGACAGGATTAGGAATAAGTATATTAGAGGGTCAGCCCAGGTTGGAAGGTTTGGAGACAAAGCCAGAGAGTCAAGATTACGTTGGTTTGGACATGTGCTGAGGAGGGATGCTGAGTATATTGGGAAAAAGATGCTAAGGATGAAGCTACCAGGTAACAGGAAAAGAGGAAGTCCTAAGGTAAGGTTTATGGATGCGGTGAGAGAGGACATGCAGGTGGTTGGTGTGACAGAGCAAGATGCAGAGGACAGGAAGAAATGGAAACAGGTGATCCGCTGTGGCGACCCCTAACGAGAACAGCCGAAAGAAGATGATGATGATGAAAAACACTGGTTATGAATTGATACAAGTTGTATGATAATCATTTATAGGGAAAGCAGCAGGCTCAGATGAGGTCACAACAGATATGATAAATATGCCAGGTGAGACAGGGGAGAAGTGGCTCCTGAGGGTACTAATAGCAGTGTGGAGAGAAAGACGTATCCCAGATGATGGGAGAATAAGCATACTCATACTAGTGTACAAGAACAAAGGGGACATCCACAACTGTGGACAGTACAGAGGCGCCATACCCCTATCACATTGCATGATAGCTTTGGAGAGGGTGATTGATAAATGGATAAGCAGAGTAGTAGAATGTAAGATGGGAGACAAGCAGTTCAGATTCAGGTCAGGATGCAACACAACTGACTCGATGTTTGCAGTGAGACAGATACTTGAGAAGAAGCTAAAGAAGAGGAGAGAGTCCAACTGGGCATTCCTAGACTTGGAGAAAGCATATGACAAGGTCCAAGAAAGCTGATCTGGGCAGTACTGCAGTAGTCCCAGAAACAATGGTAGAATTAGAGCAGGCTATGTACAAGGATCCAATGACTCAAGTACGAACAGTGTTCGGCCTCACAGAGGGGCTCCTAGTGGGAGTGGGTGTACACCAGGGTTCAGCACTGAGCTCACTGCTGTTCATACTGGTGATGGACTACATTAACAAACAGGTTGGAGGGGACAGATCAACAAAGTTTCGGTATGTAGATGATTTGGCATTACAGGCAGACTTTGAGCTAGAACTTCAGCAAAGGATAGGAGAATGGAATGAAAAACTGAAGGCACATGGGATGAAACTAAGCACAGATAAGACGGTGCTATTGGCCGCAAACTGGGGAAATCAGAAGAAGCTGTGAATAGAGATAGAAGGGAAGATAGTGGAACAGGTTAATAGCTTCATGTATCTGGGAGGGGTGGTTGAGGATAAGAGAAGTCTGAATGAAGAGGTCAAAGCTACAATCAGAGGGGCTGCAGCCAACTGGCACAGAGTGTCAGGTCTAGTCTATAACAGAAGAATGCCAAAGAAGCTGAAAGATAAGGTGTACAAGACAGTGCAACCAGTACTACTGTATGGTACAGAAACCAGGGCAGTAAAGGCAGAACAGCTGTAAAAGCTAGAGGTGATAGAAATGAAGTGACTGAGAAGGGTGGTAGGATGCACACTGTGAGACAGATGAAATGGGGACATAAGAGCAGAAGCCAAAGTAGCTCCAATTGCAGAAAAGATCAAAGAGAACAGATTACTGTGGTTTGGACATGTGCAGAAAAGCAGAAGACAATCTGGTGAGGAAGATTTGGGATAGACAGGACGGAGGAAAGAGGAAGCAAGGATGTCCAGTAAGGAGGTGGGTGGATTGTCTAAAAGAAGATCTCCGACAGTCAGGCATAAGTGTTGAAGAAGGCAGGAGTATGGCACTGAATCAAAAGAGTTGTTGACAGTTAACACAATACCCTGACCTCATGTAGTAAAAATGGGAAAAAGGGGGGTGATGATGATGATTATATGATAATCATTTAATAGTTATAGAACTTTTAGACAGTTTGTAGAGAAATGAAAGGTAAGTTAGTCTTATACAAACAGGAATTGCAATATGAAGTGAGGGAAAAACAGGGTTATGGTATGTTTAGAAAGTCAGGGAAGAGTAATAGATAGCAGTAAGGAAGTAAGTGAAGAAGGAAGAGTAAGGAGGTATAAGGAATGAAGAGGTATTTGTTTACATTTAGGGATATAGTTTATTCTGGTTTTCAGCAAGAACAGAGTCAGATTTTTGCTAGGAAGTCTTTCAGATTAGTTTTGAAAGACAGGAGTGAGGGTCAGTGGTGGCTGGTGACTTCAAATCAATGGGAGGGCTGCAGGAGACAGCTGAATGTGTGGGGTCAAAGGGAAGGGGTGTGGCCAATTAGAATGGGGAGGAGCTATGCTCAAAACCACAAAAACTGTAACTTTAATTAAATACGCTGCCCTGGGTGCCAAACCGTCATTATGAGAGTCCAATCAAGACAAAATGAAGTGTAGAAGAAAAAAATATTTCAATGCATTGGCTGCATGACAGCTTACTTAATATCTAGATGGAAAGAAAAAGGTTGTGCGGCATGAAAAAATAAATTACTTTTAAATACGTTACTGGAATGCCAGTCAAAATCAAGTATAAGAAAAACAAGCAACACTCAACTCAAACCACTTCTCCCTGCACTGCAGTTCTAATTATTATTTATATTCAGCTTTATAAAAGTACCAAGTAACATGCTGAAAGTAGCAATCTCTGTGATACCCCCACTTGTAAAAATGTTTCTTATCCAAAAAAGACCTGCTGCCTGACAACAACTATCTACTTGTTTCATGGAGAAAACATGATCAAAGTAAAAAATAAACAGCAAACAAGAAACAAGCTCAAGATAAATTGTTTAAAGGATTACTGCACAGGTTATGGACCACACATGATAGATTGGCATTCTGTTTAGTTTAAGGGTAAAGCCTGCAAAGATGAATGCAAGTCTCCAACAAAGGTAATGAGCTTCTTAAAATACTGTAATCCTGTCCTTTATTACAAATACTGTCATATGATTTCAATACCCAAGGTTTATACATTATCTAGTTATGTAAGTATTCTCTGTCTGGCAACAACAGCAAGGCTTTCAATGTTGGCAGTTCTTTAACAGTATGCTTATTAACGCTTACTTGCATCTTACAATCTCAGACAAGCTTACCTGGTGGTCATTAAAGCATTGCTACTTAAACACAGAGCAACAGGCACTTTCTGAATAATAATAAGCATAAATCAACAGGATATAAATATGACAGAAACCAGAACATTCTGAAAAATCAAGGACAGATGAAAAGCTACTGTAGTACTTGTGTCTACCTTGGATGGGGGGGGCTACTCTGCACATTTACACTGCATAACTGCTCCTTGCCTTGCTTGGAGACATCTAGAGTCACTACATGGGGGAGTGGGGTGCAACAAGTATGTCATATTTGAAATGTCTCTGGCTAACTGTGATGGCCCTGACACATTTGTCATACCTCTCAACCTCAGAGCAAGAAATCTGGACAAAGCCATGCATAGAAGTGGGACAAAGGCCCAATAATAAGGACAATTTTTAAATATTGCTCTTATAAACTTAGAAAGATAATAGAATAGTAGGTCTTGCATTAGTATGAATTTTCTGAAGGGTGTGAAATCTGAAACTCAAATGTCTGTCATTATTTTCTAACTTCAGTGTTTAATGGTTTGCCAAAAAAAACACAATTTTATGAAAAATGGACCAAAAATGCGATGCGATGCAAAAATATAAAATAGCAACACAATACAGCTGGGAACCTGTCAAAGAAGGGACACTTTTTAAATATTAGTACTGCTACGTTGAGCAGCTAACAAAATAAAAGAATCTACATGCATTTGTGAAATAAAAGTAATCTATAACTCTGATTATTACAGTTATTTATTAATTGTAAACCCTCCACATTTTCTTCCAAAATTGCCATTTTGTGGAAAGATTATTAGGGGAAGAGCAACATTTTGAGCCAAAATCGGGGACAGTTGAGAGGTTTGAATATGCCTAATTCTATAAAGCAATTTTTTTGCACGTACCTCTCAACCTGTTAATGCAGGAAATCTGGACAAGGCCAAATATATTGGGGGAACATATAAACAGTATTAAAATTGCTCTTGTATAAACTGAGACAGTTGATAGAATAACAGGTCTTGCTTTAGCACGCATGTTTTTGAAGGTTATGAAGTCTGAAACTCAGTGTCATTATTTAGTGACTTAATTCCTAAATGATTTGCCAGAAAACCACAAATTTTATGAGGAACAAACCAAAAATAAGAAGCAAAAATCTGGACAGTTGAGAGGTATATTTCAGCTGGGGCTGTCTTTCAGTTTGCCGCCCTTCCCCCCCTCACAAAATCATGGTTGAATGGTGCCTCCCCCCTGCATCCATTCCAGAGAACGTTTACGTGGCTATTTCAACCCATTTACCATAAACACTAATGTGCATATTGCTTTACTTCTGTGATGATTTGGACTTCATTTGAAAGTTCTATTTTGCATTTTACAGCTCAAACACTAATAGATATCTACTAAACAAAGCAACACAGTCTCACAATGAAAACAGACTTAGCATTAAAACTTTTCTGACCTTGATACTCACATTCATTGAAACAGCACTGAAACCCGCATTCAAAGAAAATACATTTTGCCAGTGGCAGATAAAGATTAACTTTGGGTTTGGGCTGTTTCCAAATCACAGGCCCCTTGCACACGAAACATACACATGCTCTTTCATACACCTTCCTGATTGTATTAAATTATATTCCTTGTGCAATACAGTTCAGTTTTAGAGGGCATTTTAAATTTATTGTTTTGAACATTTTTCCAGTAAACAATGAAACAAAATGCATGCACCAATAATGACAAAACTGCCCATTTCAGAACATTGCCATCATAAAAGTCTACTCAAACTTCTACAGTCCACCAGTATCAGTAAATATGCACAATCTCTGGAGAAGTAAAAGTCATCTGAATGTTCCACATTAAAGAGATCTGTAACTAATGAAGAGGTTGCTGCTAGCAAATAACTTTTTATTTCATTGTTTCATCTACAAATAAAGTACCTGTTGCCCTTGAGGAATAAATTGCCTATGCTACACTAAAAAAATGATAAGCTAGTAATATTGCAATAGGGAATGGATGGCAAACTGATAACAGGTTCATAGTTACTAGGCATCTTTGCCAAAAAGAAGTGCAGCACCCACCCCCTTTGCAATACAGCACAGTATCAGCAATGCATCTACCTACCTTGGGAGTAGAACCCACAGCCTTCTGCATCAAAAGCAAGTGCACTACCTGTTGTGCTATTGACAATACAAGCCACCTCACCATAAGCAGCACTAAACTTTTGCTCCCCTGCAGCTCTCAGCTCCTTGTAAAATCTACTCAACACTCAGCTGTATCTCTGAACTTTGCAGCACAAGAAATCTGGAAAAAGCAAAAATTTATTGAGGGGGGGGGGGCAAAGCCCAAAAAACAGGGACACATTTTAAATATTGCTTGTATAATGTTGGAATGTTGCTAGAATAAAATGCTGTGTTGCCACCATACATTTCACTGCCAAGTCTTGAACCCAGTACCCTGTGCAAAACAGTCAGAGCAACATACCACTATGCCAAATCAGCTGTTTTATGAAAAATAGGAAGACTGAAACTTAAATGGATACCATTTAGTGAATTCAGTTCTCACCATAGCTTTCAACCTCTTAGCACAAAACACCTGAACAAAGCCAATAATGGGGGAATACAGCCCCCAAACATATTCAGTGAATTCAGTTCTCACCATAGCTCTCAACCTCTTAGCAAAAAACATCTGGACAAAGCCAGTAATGGGAGAATATAGCCCACAAACATATTCTGTGAATTCAGTTCTTACCATAGCTCTCAACCTTAGCACAAAAAACCTGGACGAAGCCAATAATGGAGGAATACAGTCCCAAAAATTGGGACATATTTCAAATATCCCTCTTATAAACTTAGAAAATTGCTCGAGTAAAAGGTTTTGTGTTACCATGTACTTTCTGAAGAATATGAAGTCTGAAATTCAAATGCGTGTAATTTTTGTTTAACATTTATTAACCAGGAAAGTCTGACTTGGAACAAAAGCCAATTTTCAGCAGAGGCCCAGGGAGAAGCACTCCAGACACATGTCTTTGTAAGATGGGAGGACACCAGAGCACCCAGAGGAAACCCACACAAACACAGGGAGGACATGCAGACTCCACACAGAAGGCACCCCAGCTAAGAATCTAACCAGAGAACCTGTAGCTGTCAGGCAATAATACTGCCACTACACCACTGACTTTATAAGGACACAAAAATACAGAAACCACAGATTTTATGAGGAACAGAACAGAACAAATATGAGGGAAAAATCTGCAAAATGTTTACAAATGGTGGTGGGTAGGGGATTCAGGCTCTTGCCACATGGGCCCAAGGTACAGGGTTCAAGCCTGTTCTCTACCCACTACAATATAGCACCTTGGAAATTACACACACACACACACACACACACACACACACACACACACACACACACACACTCCTTCCTACCTCAAAGTCAAGTCCGTAAAATGCACATCCACCTTGTAATATCCAAGCAAGTTCTTCCTCAGTCTATTAAATGAATACATATCCACCAAGCAAGTCTGTAAAATGCTAAACTCATCCATCCGAAGCCCGCCTCAATAAGAAGAAGATGTCCTTCCTGTGAAAGCAGCCTGGGTGCTACCCAGCCTGCGGATGTTGCAGTCTGATCCCCCTTCAAGCCTATGCAGTTGTAACTGCATAGACCTCTGAGATAGTGCTGCTGAATGCTCTTTACCTAATTCAGACTGCTGGTGAGACAGTCTGGATTCTGTGCGTATGCTCCAGACTGGTTCACCAGCAGTTTGGAAATGCCATGCATGCGCAGTGTTCTGCGACTCGTTTTTATTTTCTATTTTTCTTTTTCTTTTTTGTTTACAGCTGATGGGGCTGCAGTCCTGCAGCCCAATAGCATGAGCCACCCCTGGTGAAGGTACAGACCTGATGGATACAGGGAAATCGTTCCTGGCCTTAGCAACCTTGTACGAGTACAGACAATGTCCAGCATATTTGCTATGTTTGTAGACAGGAGTTTTTGGTCACTGGATCACAATGACCAACTGGGAACATAGTTGTGTAGAATGTTTTTTAGTGCTGGACAGGCAGTTGAATGCTGGATAATTTTATAGGTGGTAAGAAATTGTGTATATGTTAGTTGATGTGGCAGTTCTAAACAATTTAGTCTTTTCAGTGCTATATAGTGGTGGATACTGTGGTGGTGGTGCTGCAGTAGCATTGTCGCCTCACAGTAAGACGCTGTCCTGTTTGATTCTCAGCTAGAGCGTCTTCTTTGTGGAGACATGTGTGAATGGGCGTACCTTCGTTGAAGGTTGTGCATCAGAGCTGGCAACTCGGCACGTAAAAATCTACTGCCAATCATTAGTGGACCGGAGTTCCGCTGTGGTGACCCCTAACTGGGAAAAGCTGAAAGACACAACAACAACAACAACAAGTGTTATATAGTGGTGGGTTCTGAAAGGGGTGTGTGCTGCAAATTTAGCAACTTTTTTATAGCATTATTCAGGTTTGAATTTTTGTGATGCCTAGAGGTTAGTAAGAATGGGAGCACCATAAAGAACAGTGGGAAGGAGAAAAGTAGTGGCAAGTATAGTTTTATTTGTGTTGGTGAGAAAGTTTTTGGCTCTGTAAAACATCCCTAGTTTTTGATGAGCTGTTGTTATGCAATTTTGTATATGCAGGTCAAATGTAAGATTATCATCCACTGTTACCCCTAATAGTTTGCTATGAGAAGTGACTTCAAAGTTGTGTTATCAAGAGATAGAACTTTAAATTTTGTTTTTTCATGAGAGAGGGATTTGGGGAGAAGTAGTAGTTTGGTCTTTTTTGAGTTGAGCATGAGTTGTGAGTTATGAAGCCATGTTTCAGTTGCTGTTAAAGCTGCCTGTGTAATTTTTGGAGGTGTACCATACTGTTAGATGTGCAAATAAGAGTGGAATCATATATGTATTGTATTAGGGTGGCCTGGTGTGTGGAAGTATAGAGGGTGTTGGTGAAAATGTTAAAGACTTATCACTCTTAATATCAGAAGCATATGCAATAAACAGACACCCTTTCATGGATGGTTAACACACTCTAACCCACACATCCTTGCTTTACAGAGACTTGGCGAAAAGCAGAAATAAAAGACACTGTAATTCTTTCCCCTAGCACAGCATTATTAGAGTAGACAGAGCACATAAAAAGGTGGCAGAATAGCTCTAGTTTTTCCTAACAACTTGACAGTTTCCCCGTACTCAAATACTATACCAAAATTCTGCACAGCCGAAATCCTTATAACATTTCTAAAACTTAGCTCATCTAAGAACATCTGCAGTTGTTTTATACATCCCTCCTGGGAAAAACTTTCCCATTCTAGAAAATATTCTAGCCTGGATATATGAAACAATACTGAATTAAACCATTATCCTAGGGAATGTTAACACTGATTGGCAGACACTAACCTCACACCTCCCAACAAACAGTATAAACCTCTGTGGCTTTACTGAACTTATAAATACTCCTACCAGATATAGTGAAAATAGCATCCAACACTCCACCATGGACTGGATACTGGTCTCAAACCTTTCTAACTTTACATCCTCAAGCACACTGCCCGACTCCTTAAGTGACCATCTACCAGCCTATACTCACAGGATTATTATTCAACTCACAAAGCAAAACAAGTTCAAAACTATATGCAACCTACACAAATTCATCAAAGAGATATTTAATGAATATCTAAAAGCTATAGACTGGTCCATCCTAAAAAGACTTCCCCATAATGATGCAATTGAACATTTCAGCACAACCTTCCTAAGCATTCATAGCTCTCTAGCCCCTCGGTGAACTAAAAGAATAAAAAATAACCATGCCCCATGGCTCACCAAATCATGTATGAAAGACATGGACAAATCATGGACTGCGTGGTTAAACAAAAAAAATGACATAAATATTCAGTTATAAGGACAACTGTCCAATCAAACAAAAAGACAAATATTGCATGACAAAAATAACATACTGTTCCTACATTCAAGATAACCTCAAAAACAACCATATGAAATTCTGGTCCTCTGTAATGTCACAACTCAGCCCAGGAAATAAAAATAATTCCAGTCCATACCCCAATATGCCACCTCTTCAAACAACCACCAAATTCAACACATACATTGTAGAGTCAATATCCAACCTAAAAGTAAACCCAGCTCATCCACTCCAACTCATACTTGTACTAATACCTCCAATACTAACCTCTACACATCCCACACATTGCACACACAACCAGCCTCTCACTTATAACCACAAAACAAACCATCCCCAGCTTACTTTTCAGTCTGTCCCTTTATTTCAAATAAAAAAAAAAATGCTACAAAAACTGAAACCTTGCTTAACCTCAGCAGACAAACTTCCACCAGAATACCTAAAGCTTGCCACAGAGGCAATACCATCCCCAGTTAGCATCTTAATTAACAGATCCATAGCTGAATCACATGTCACTAACCTATGGAAATGATCACACATTATCCCTTTACATAAGGAAGGCAACTCCACTGACATCACAAACTTTTGTCCTATTGCAATCTTGTGCCCCTCTCTAAGATTCTAGAAAAATATGTACACCTACAACTTCTCCACCATCTTACAAACAACAACCTACTTTCCCACACTCAACATAACTTTAGATCTGCAATCAGTACCTTATCAGCCTTATTATCTTTCACAGACTCTGTCAGTAAAGTATGTGACACTAGCTAACTAGTATCTGCAGTATTTCTAGATTTGTAAAAAGCATTTAAAATGATATCTTACCCCAAACTCTTTGAAGAACTTTCCAGCATTGGTCTACCCTCCTCCTCACTTTAGTAGTTTACTAGCTACCTAGCTGAGAGGCAGCAAGTAGTAATATGGCAGGGCTCTATCTCCCCATATCACATCCCCCCACAGGAGTACCTTAAGGATCCATCTTTGGCCCATCACTATATGTTGTCATTAATAACTTATATCCACCCTCCTGTGAAGGCACTCTATTCCAGTATGCTGATGACTCCACTACCATCTGCGTATCAGACACATTAACTCACCTACAACACATAACACAACAAACTTTTGCTTCCATAGGAACATGGCTCTCCAATATTGAACTTCTATTGACCCCAAAAAAACAAAGCTGCTTCTCTTCGCCCATAAACCACATAGCTCCAACAAAACAAACTTCAAGATCTTTTCAGCAACAATACTGAAATTTAATTGGTTCAGTATACCAAACTACAAGATGTCACAACTGGCAATAATTTCAAGTTTGACCTACATATACAAAACAATATAAAAAAACCCACCAAAAACTAGGCATGTTATACAGGAATAAAAACTTCCTCCCAGCAGATACCAAAATTTAACTGGTCAAAACCTACCTCTTGCCCTCACTGTTATATGAGGCCCCAATCCTAACTAACTTACAGACCTTCCTAAGAAAAAAAAATAGAAAGCTGCTATAACAAAATTGCCAAATTTGCCATAAATGCAACCCCTCAAACTCATCATTGTAAAGCCTACATTCACTAAGGTGGCTTGAACTCCCCCTCCACCTCCAGTACATACAACTTACTACGGTATACAAAATCATCCACAACCCACTAACTTGTCCTGCTCTTAGCCCATAATCAACTTTTATATCCCAAATAAACATTTCAGATCTGAAGACAAACATCTCCTCACAACTTATAAATCTAACAAAACCCAGGAGTATGCTGTTACTCCTGCTCTGTGGCAAAACTATTAAACTCCCTTCCTTTGGCTGTCAAAACTGCTACTAACCTGCACTCCTTCAAAACCTCTATAAAGAATACTTTAACAAAGCTAGGATTTTCTCCTGTATGAGCCCAGGCTGAGGTACTCATACCTTTTTTCTACATCTACTCTCTCTGTCCCCACTACTAACTTATCCTACCCTCCCTTCCTCTACACATCCTCCACTGAGGTTACACTCATATATTTTCCACATCTATTCCTACTATCTCCTCTATCACACCCTACCCTTCTCTACTCATACAATCCTGCCCATTCACCAATATAATATGTCACCATATTTCATGACCTCTGAAATATTAATAATCATGATATTGATTATATAAGTAATGCTGTATCATCCTATTATCAGGCTTTCCATATAATTTATGCTTGAACACTATGACTTCATTATGTCTGTTGAATTTTTATTCTAAAAAACTAATGTGTAGTTTTTTAAAGGTTGTGCTTGAATTTTATGACTTTATTATATCTGTTAAGTTCTCATTTGGACAAACTAATGTGTTGTTTTCATATTTGTGCTTGAATGTTATCACTTTATTATGTCTGTCTAATTTTTCATTCTGTTAACCATGTATATCTGGAGCTTTTCTCCTCAGGCCTCTGCTGAAAATGGGTACCTCATGACCCAGTCAGATTTTCCCAGTAAACAAATGTCAAACAAATAAACACATAAGTAAATATTTAATAAATAAATAAAGATGAGAGGACCAACAATAGAGCCTTGTGGTACACCAGTGGTGACTGGGAGGTTAGGAGATAGAGTGAAGTGCCATTTTACTGACTGATACCTATTGGACAGGTAGCTTTTGAACCACAGAAGGGTGGGCTGAGAGAGACCTAGTGAGGACATTTTAAGTAAAGGTTTGCTGTTTCAAACATTGTTAAAGGCTTTAGACAGCTCTAGAAATAAAAAGGAAACTAGTTTGCCATTATCTCTAGCTTTGTTGACAGTATCTGTATAGGTTTGAAGGGCAGTGCTAGTACTATGGGAAGGACAGAAGCCATGTTGAGCAGGGGATAGAGGTTCTTCCTGCAGGAGATAGTCTAGCAATTGATTTTGAATACATTTTTCTCAAGTATTTTGGAGAGGGGAGATAAGATTGCTGTAGGTCTAAAGTTATAAATGTCTGTTGAATTTCCTCCTTTGTGCAGAGGGGTAATTTATTTATTTATTCATTTATTTATTTTATTTACTTTTGTTTACCAGGATAGCCCAACTGGGTGACAGCCCATCTTCAGCAGAGTCACAGGGAGAAAAGCTCCAGAATAAGTACATTAATTTTTACAAAGAATGTTTACAGAGAATAATATTTGGAGATTATACAATCTTTAGAGAATCTTAGACAAAAATTTAACAGAGAACAATATTTGGAAGGTTTTACAAAGAAGTTCATGCAAGAAAGACACTAATAAATGAATATTTACAAGAGACACAAATTATAGAGCAAAAATAAGGTACTTTTTTATACAGAGATTTGTTTTTGTGACATATAGTAAGTAGTCATAGGCTGAAGGTACAAAATGTAGATCCAGAGGAAAGAATTATATAGCTGTATAGTTTAGGTCTACATGTAAATAAGTCAGCTGTATGTATGAAGTAGAAGAATAAGGTAAGTCTACAGTATGTGACATAGAGTTACATAATATGTGTGACTTTCTCCAGAGAGACACAGAATATGGGATTCCTGGAGTGAGCTATTTATAAGGATTGAAACAGGATAGGCAATGTTATTGGATGTTATTTTTAGGTACTTGCTTAGAAGGTCATCAGCTGAAGAAGAGCATGGTTTAAGTCTGTTTAAGAGTAGTTTTATATAGGATGTGGGCACGGGTTTAAAGGTGAAAGTGGATGTGGTGGTATGTGACTGCTGGACAGAAATCCTAGGATACAGATTTTTTTTATGGAAGGAAGGTACACAAGCATGAAGGGGGAGTTACAACATGTGTCAGAAAAGGATTACAGATAACGGTTGCTGAAGAAGGAGAAATAAGCGAGGGAAATGGAACAGAGGAGGGCTGCTTAAAGAGATAGGGAGTGTGTGGAGGCCTCCACCCCCCAACTTCCTGTCAATGATGCTCCTTGGAACAAAAGGGGGAGGTGCTTTTTTTTATTCTGTTTACTCCCCCCAACTGACATTCAGCTTCCACCATTTCCTCTCCTTATCTACTGGGTCCACTGGACCTGCCTTAGCCTCCCCTGCTAACTACTAAACCCACATTTAGGCCCAGCGAGGAGATTGAGGACAATGGTGCATCCTGCTGCTTGGGAGTATGCCCTAACTCACTACCCTGCAGCAGAGTTGTGAGCTCTGCTATGGCTGCCTTCAGGAGGTGCATACCCATTTCTGCTATGTGCACCCTCCCAACCAATTGGCACACTGTTTGCAGAGCAGAACTTGTCAGCCTTTTCATGCTGCCACTGCAACCTAGCACTGGCCACTTACGCTCATCCTTCCTCACCCAGCCTCTCTAGCAACCATGCAGCTAGCTGATCACAGATCATCCAGGGCACAGCCAGTGCTTTAAACCTCTGTGCCACAGGACTGGGTCTGGCAGATTTGCTGTATTGATACCCATTATTGGCTGTTAAATGCAATTTTCAGGGATGACAAGTTGCTAATGATAAAATTAAAAGATGGGAAGGTCAGACGAGACTGAATGTCAATCTTCCTGGATCAGGCTACAAAATTCTAGCACCTAGAGGTCAAATAGAAAACTAACTAATCAAGATATTCAATCTAGAGATATTTAGAAAGATGGTAAGTTTAGAAATCAGTAAGTGAGCAAAGAAGTCTCATTCTGGTTCTCTGAGGTTCCATGGCATTCCACCAAAATGCACTTCATCAAAAAGAGAGTCAGTCACTCACTTTTTGAAATCAGACGTTGCACTTTAACCAGAGACTATCTGATTAACACCTGCTAAGTCTAGTCAGATACATTGATTGGGCCAAGGCAGACAGAAGTTCACCACAGAAGACAACCCCCTATACTTCCCTAACAAATATAACTAACTTTATAAACACAAAATCTTAGGCAAGTTACATGGTTTATTAGTCTTGTTTTGTTGGCTGCTCTCATTGATTGAACAGGCTTTGATTAAAATGGATTAAGTCTCCAAATGCCTTTAAAAATAACATGCTTTTATTGTAAGAAAGAGAATTTATTCCCGCCAACTATAAATTCCAAATGGATTAAAGCCCAAATCCTATCGGAATTATTTATTTATTTTTTTTTTTGGCTTGAGAAATAATCCATCCCCACCCACCATTCAGAGAGCTTTGACCCCTGTATCACTAGGCATAACATATAAGTTAACAAATACTCAAATCTCAGTTGTTTTAACTTAGTTAGTGGTGCAACGGTAGCATTGTCGCCTCACAGCAAGAGGTTCTCCAGTTTGTTTCTCGGCTGGGGTGCCTTCTGTGTGGAGTCTGTATGTCCACCTTGCATTCATGTGGTTTCCTCTGTGTGCTCTGGTTTCCTCCCACATTACAAAGACATGAGTCTGAAGCATTTCTCACTGACCCTCTGCTGAAAATTGGCTTTGTTCCAAGTTGGACTTACCCTTAATCCTCTGTGTTTAATTGCTGGGGTAAGTGCAAAGTCTGGCCCCACTTGGACATCACTGTATTAATAGTTACTATTCCCTATGGGAATTAGATGGAGAGAGATTTGCGTAGTAGGTTCCACTGATTAGAAACTATACAAACAGTAGGATTCAAGACAGACATGAAAGAAAAACTAATCTTGGTTAATCTTAGATTACAGGGAGGCTGTATATGAGGATACTTAGGAGTTAGTTTGTAAGAGATTTAGTGAATAAGTGGAAAGTGCAGAGGCTGAGGGAGTCTGGAGTATTAATAAAAGATGTTATTTGAAGAGTACAGAAAAATGAATGAATGAGGCTGCAATGGCAAAGCATGGGAAAAAGTCAGCATAGCTTGCTAGGGAAGTGAAAACAAAACAGCTACTAAGGCTAAAGAAAAGAAAAGGTTCACACAATATGAGCTGAAGTTGAATTTTTCACTTGGTTAATATGTCATTCTTCTGTATTAGGCTTTGTAATAACTTTATTTAGCTATACCTGTATTATGCCAATGTATAGCTTTTCTTCCCAGACCTCTGCTGAAAATGGGATATTATCCCAGTCAGACTTTTCCAGTAAACAAATGCCAAATTAATAAAAATACATGGGATGGAGGGACAAGGATTGGCTTAATAAGAGAGTTATGTGGAGGTACGAAAATTACTTGAGAGTGCTTGCAGAAAGTACAAGTATAAACAGGACAGGGAAAAGATGAGAGCATTAGATGACTACATCTTCCTGGAACTAACAGAAGAATAACAAGCAGGTTTACATTGTGGGAAAGTAGAAATATGGGGGCGGGGTCACCAGATGAGGTGGTAATGTATGAGAAAGCAAACAGTGATAAGAAGGCAATAGATACTAGGGTACAGATGCCTGAACATATTCCACAATTGATCATAAAGATGTGAACGTTGGCACTAATTGAATTGTTGACAAAAGATTTAAACAGGTCATTTAAGGTGATAGTGCTCACAGGGAACTAGAAGCGAGCACTGGGAGTGTTTATCTTCAACAATAGCTGATGGAGAAACACAGAAACTACACGTTAGTCATCACAAGTTCATTTATGGGTACAATGTGCTGGGTCTAAGGTTTAAGAACAGACGGCTCCTAGAAAATAATGTGCTATACATGCATTCATGGCAAGTTTAGCCAGGCTAAGCTAATCTTTTTGGCTGACTGGGTTGTTAGGAAAGTGGGCAAGGGTAACTTATGAATCAAATTTATTTGTATGTTATCAGAGTCTTTGATCCCATCTACTACAACAGGCTTCTTGCAAAACTGGTAGGTGGTTAAGGGCAGGCAGGAAATGGCAATAGTAGGAACAATGTGGCTAAAAGTCAGAACTCAGGTGATACTAGTAAGGCAAAACACTTTTGGGGATCAAGAGATGAAAAATTGTGTCTCTCTGGGATCAACTGTAGGATTAGTCCAATTTAATGAGTTTATGCCTTGACTTTACACAAGGCATAGAAACCAAAATCAACCTTTTTGTAGAGACACAGAAGATGATGCAGTACCAGATGGGAGCACAAATCGAGCATGGTGCCTGAGAAGGCTTCAGACATTATCACATAAATGGAGCCTCTACTTCAACACCTATTAGTGTAGAGTAATTCAATGAGAAAGAGAACACAGGAATGCACTCTGCAGTTGGGGTGAAGGTATCAGTAACCTGGGCTTGAATAAGGACTTTTGGTATCTATTACAGAATGCATGAAAAATCAGATTAACTGTAAAAGGATGCCAATAAAAACAAATGAGATATTAGGGTACATACCAAGTGGTATAGTATCTTGGTACAAAGATCTATGATGGTTTTCTGTTCAGGCCCTTGTCTGACCACAAGTGACATACTTTTTAGATAACTGAAGTTTAACAGGAAGAAAAAGGACACACTGTTGGAGCAGCAACAGTGGATATAAAAAGTGTACACACCCCTGTTAAAATGCCAGGTTTTTGTGATAGAAAAAATGAAACCACAATAAATAATTTCAAAACTTTTCTCAACTTTAATATGACCTATAACCTGTATAATTCAATTGAAAAACAAACAAATCTGTTAGGGGAAAAATATGAAAAATAAAAAACATACAATAAGCTGGTTGCGTAAGTGCACACCCTTAAAATAATACTTTGTTGAAGCGCCTTTTGATTTAATTACAGCATTCAGTCTTCTTGGGTACACATCTGCCATCAATTAAAGAGACTCTGACTAACCCTGAATAAAGTTTAGCTGTCCTAGTAGGTTTTTCCTGACATTTATTCAGTTGCCTGCTACAGCAAAAGCCATAGTTCACAGAGAGCTTCCAAAGCATCAAAGGGATCTCATTGCTGAAAAGTATCAGTCAGGAGAAGGGTACAAAAAATTTCCACAGCATTGGATATACCATGAACCACAGTGAAGACAGTCATCAAAAAGTTGAGAAAATATGGGACAACAGTGACATTGCAAAGAACTAGACGTCCCTGCAAATGTAATGAAAAGATAAGACAAAAACTGGTCAGGGAGGCTGCCAGGAGACCTACAGCAACACTGAAGGAGTTTCAGGAATTTCTGGTAAGTACTGGTTGTGTACTACATGTGACAACAATCTCTCATATTCTCCATATGTCTGGGCTATGGGGTAGGGTTGGAAGATGGAAACCTTTTCTCACACAAAAAAACATCCAGGCCTGGCTAAAATTTGCAAAACAATACATCAAGTCTCCCAAAAGCATGTGGGAAAAATGTGTTATGGTTTAATGAGACCAAGGATGATCATTTTGGCCACAATTCCAAAAGGTACATTTGGAGCAAAAACAACACTTCACATCACCAGAAGAACACCATTCTAGCAGTCTCATGCTTTGGGGGTTTGCTTTTCATAAGCTGGAACTCAGCCTTTAGTCAAGGTGGAGGGAATTATGAATAGTTCAAATACCAGTGACTTTTTGCCCAAAATGTTCAGGCATCTGCTAGAAAGCTAAAGATGAAGAGGAATTTCACCTTTCAACATGACAATGACCCGAAGCATACATCCAAATTAGCAAAAGAATGGCTTCACCAGAAGACAAGTAAAGTTTTGGAAAGGCCCAGCCAAAGCCCAGACCTAAATCCAGTAGTAAATCTGTGGGTTGACCTGAAGAGGGCTGTGCACAAGAGATGCCTTTGCAATCTGACAGATTTGGAGGGCTTTTGCAAGGAAGAGTGGGCAAATATTGCCAAGTCAAGATGTGCCATGCTGATAAACTCCTACCCAAAAAGACTGAATGTTGTAATTAAATCAAAAGGTGCTTCAACAAAGTATTAGTTTAAGGGTGTGCACACTTATTCAACCAGCTTGTTGTATGTATTTTAATTATTATATTTTACCCCTAATAGATTTGTTTGTTTTTCAATTGAATTGTACAGGTTATAGGTCACATTAAAGGTGGGAAAAGTTTTGAAATAATTTATTGCGGTCTCATTTTATATATCACAAAAACCTAGCATTTTAACAGGGTTGTGTGCACTTTTTATATCCACTGTATAGAGAAATGCTTCCACTAGGAGTGTGGGATACTACTAAGAAACACGTTTAAAAACAATGACAAAAATGGTTGAAAACTATAAGCACATTACTACCAAAGATACAGTAGAAGATCTGTAGAATTTAAGGAAGTGTATTGCAAAATTTACTACACAAGATCATTTACGTGAAAAAGGGAGATGTAAGATGTGTGTTTTCTTTCTGTAAATTATTGGTGTACTAATGTGTGGACATATAGTATGGTTTTGCACACACTAGACAGCTTCAAAAATCACTTGTGATGGGGATTCAGAAAATTATGTGAAGGAATAACTGAAGCTTGGAAAATTGGGATACACTTCCAAAAACAGGTATATCATGTGTAGAATAAATCAGACATGAAAAAATATGTTCATGAATTACTTCAAGTCATTATACTTGGAAGGTATTATTGATGCTCTAAATATAACTTTAACAAATGATGATATATAAATGCTTATCATTAAATATTAATGGTTTAAATAACAATGTCAATAGAGCTGGTTTAATAAGGTTCATTAAAATGCACAGAGCTCAGATAATCTTCTTGCAGGAAACCCACTTGCTGGAGAAGGATTTGCAAAAATTATCATTTAATGGTTTTACAGTTCTCAAGGATTTCTGCTTTGGAGCCAAAAGGAGAAGTACTCTTATACTATGGAATAATACTTATACACTACCTAAAATTTTAAACACCTTTTCAGATAAAGACGGAATGTTAAGCTTAGTAATGCTAGAAGTTAATAAGAAATGCTTCACACTGGTAAACTAATATTGGATTACTGGTCTAGGAACTAAATATGTGAAGAAATACTTGGATCTCATTACTTTACATGCAAAGGGGAGAAATTATTCTGGCGGGAGATTTCAATTGCTTGTTATCAGATGAAGATACCTCTAAAAATAGTAAGGTTAAACTAATGACACAAGCGAAAAATGTAAACAGTTTTATAGCCTCAATGAATATTAGAGGCATACATAATTTAAGAGTTCAAAATTCACTTCAATACACTCATTATTCTTTCCGATTTGGCACACAAACTAATATTGATAAGATTTTTGTGTCTAACACTCTTTACTCTAAAATAAGTGATGTTGCAATACAGTCATGTCCACAATGTCTTTTTGTTCAGCTTGACTGTGAAAAAAGATGATATGATAAATTTTCAAAGAATCCCAGCCTTTGTTACTAAGTTAAAAGGTTTTAGATAGTGGTTATTAAAAGAAATAAATGCATTTATGGAAAACAACAATAATGGTGAAGTAACAGATATCATACTCTTGGATGCATTAAAAGTTTACATCTTTAGTGGAGTTAAAGCTTGGTATTTGTAAAGGAGAAAGGAATGGGACAAAGAACTTTCTGATTTACAAGCCAAAATAGATAAGTTGAAACTAAATTTAAAATTAAATGATAAAGCAGTACTTACTGTAATTTGTAAGCTAAAACACAAATATTTAGAAATATTGAATCATAAGGTTGCTATAAGCTTAGAAAAGATTAATCTACAGTCCTATTCAGTAACCCCCAGACATTTACATAAACTAGCTATCAGATCCAAACAAATTAGCAAACAAAATCACATTAATGAAATTAAATACAAGAATAATAACACAGTAAAAAGAACAACTGATTTAGGAGGTATATTAGAAGCCTTTAGAAATCATTATCAGTCAATCAATGGCATGCAATCACCACTAGATTTAGACAATGTAATAGATAAATTTCTACAAGAAAATATCAAGACTGAACTATCAAGACAACAAAACAGTACCCTAAATAAACAAATAACCTTAGCAGAAGTGAAAGAACAAGTTAAAAATCTGAAGGATAATAAAGCCCCAGGGTTAGATGGGATAATCCCAGAAATATATAAAATTCTTCCACAATAAAGTTATTATTAAACACATTCTTTATGGTTAAACAAGACTTAATTTTCCCTCCCTCATGAAAGTATTCAATAATTTCCCCCATTCTGAAACAAGGTAAGGACCCCCAACTATGTGCATCCTATAGATCCATATCATTGTTAAATATCGATTATAACATTTTCATGTCTATCCTGACCAAAAGACTAAAGAATATATTACCCAATCTAATACACTTTGATCAAACTGGCTTTATCTAATATAGAAAAGTACACAGCAATATTATTAAGCTATTATCTCTACTAGACATTGCAGAGAAAACCAAGAAACAATTAACTATTATTAGTCTAGATATTGATAAGGCGTTTGATTTCCTTAGTTGGTCATACAAAAAATCTTTAAAGAATTTAACTTTACTTCAGATTTCACTAAACTGATATTAAATATTTATAGTGATTCTAAAGCATTTGTTAAGATTGGTTCATGTCTATCATCCCCAGTAAGAATTCATAAGGGAACTAGACAAGGTTGCCCTCTATCCCCATTATTTTTCACTTTATCAGTGGAACCTTTTGCTTCATTTATTAAAAATAACCCACATTTCAAAGGATTTCAAGTTAATGAGGGATACTGTCCAAAAGTTCAGCCTTTTGCTGACGATATTCTATTAAAATCCAGTGACATAGAAGGATCTTTACAACATATCATGAATGCTATAACTCTATTTGGAAAAATCTCAGGGCTCAATTTTAATCAAAATAAAACCAAAACACTTTTAATCAATAAGAAAATAAATAGCAATTTGCAAAAATAGAATATATTCAACTGGGAAAATGATAAGATAGATTATCTAGGAATAAGTATTAAGAATAAGTGGAATGAGACTGTTGAATTTAACTTCACTAAACTGGTAGCTATAATCAGTGACTTGACTAAAAAGTGGAACAAAATGTTTTTCACCATGGATGACAGACTTACATTAATAAAAATGATTATTTTGCCCAAGATTTTATTTTACATGCACTCATTGATTTTACCTCCTCCTAAGAAATTCTTTAAACAAATAGATTTCCTATTACTAACTTTTCTATCGTTCCCAAAGAAACCAAGAATAGCCTATAAATGGCATGTTAGAGCCTGGGACAGTAATGAGATTGGCTTTCCCAACATATAATTATATTCCAAATCTGTTATTATTAACATAATACTACACTGGATTTCATCCGTATACACCTCTAGCTGGAAACAACTACATGAAATACATTTAACTTCCTCTGAAAACTCAGAAACCCAGTTTAAGGAAACCTTTAGAATTAACAAAATATTTATGATACTCCATGAATATTGATTATATAATAAGAAATTTAGCCACTTCTCACATGGTATAAACCAAATATTTTATATTTTCAAAAATATAATTGACAACAATTATAGCTTAAAGAACACCGTTTTCATTACATTGCCTATAGCTTATATACCAGATTGCCTAGATACCATCAATATCAATAAGATGCAGAATTTTAAAGAGAATAATCTAAAGTTTTGGCACCAGTGTATAGAAAATAAGAACATCCAACCAATGAACTTTCTCTTAGCCAGAAATAATGTCTGGCAAAATAATTGGCTCTTTATTCAATCTTTAAGACAGTTTGTTGAATCTAAAGTGAGAGTGTCAATAAATCTGGAAACTGATATCGTACCAAGATTGATACAACTCTTCATATGGTGTAGTCTGATGAACATTGAACATAAATTAAGCATATCACCTGTATATAAAATCCTACGAGAAGACTTGATTATTTTTGACCAAGCTTTTTGGAATTGCTCCATAAAGATTAATGGTGAACCTTTATCTAACAATAATAAAAAACAGTTATTAAATTCAATAAGAAACACTTCATCATCTTTATATTGGAGACTATATACCTGGAGATTTATTCATAGAAGCTTTTACACTCCACACAGAATTGATCTTATAACCAAGAGTAATGAAAGAAAATGCTGGAGGTGTGGTGATATTCTTGAAGCCAATTGGGTTCATATGGTCATCGAATGTAGAACTCTCATACAATACTGGAGTGATTTTAGACATTTTGCAAAATCCCTGTGGTCTGATAACTGTCAGATTACTAGCTCTTTGATGTTATTCAATTTCCCTACCCCAAGTGTAATTCCTAGACATCAGTTACCTGTTCTTTGGTTAATTTGAGCTATTGCATGAAAAATAATTACATTGAACTGGAAAAATAAGCAAGAACTTATGTTTACTGAGTTTATTTCAATAGCAAAATCTGTATGTAAAAAAGAAATGCAAACTATGTATCAGAGATTATCAAATGTAACACACAAAAGACTAGCTTGCCAAAAATTGGAGAGATTGTTAGATAAATATTGATTATCTTTCTTGGATAAAAAAATGTTTATCATTGATGTTTGTATATAGTGTAAATAGTTATTATGTTTTATATTGTTTATTTTTAATTGACATCTGCGGTGGTGTAGCGGTAGCGTTGTTGCCTCACAGCAAGAGGTTCTCCCGTTCGATTCTCGGCTGGAGTGCGGGGAGTACCTTCTGTGTGGAGTCTGTATGTCCTCCCCACGGTTGGGTGGGCATTCAAAAGACATGTGTAAATGGGAGTGCCTTTGTTGAAGGTTGAACGTTGAGCTGGCACCTCAGCGTTTGTGAAAATCTACTGTCAATCATTAGTGGACTGAAGTTCCGCTGTGGCGACCCCTAACTGGGAAAAGCCGAAAGACAAACAACAACAACAACATTGTTTATTTTTAATACTTTATGTCCATGCTTATTAACAAAATTTAATAAAAATATTTTTTTAAAAAAAAAAGAATAGGAAAAAAATATGTTCATCTATTCAGCTATTTGGGAAGAATGTGTATTCTCCAGTATAAACAAATAAATATAAAATAGTGAGCTTTAATGGCATAGAGGGAAAAGCCCTGACTATAGCCCATATGATCTGAGTTCAGGTAGAACCTTGGACATCTTTGGAGATGGCATGAGGAAGGATGGGTATGACTATCCTGAGAGGGAGGAGTGAGGACCATGGCTGCCCAATACCCTATTCCCTCAGAGCAGAGATGATGCTGCACAGTATAATGCAGGGGTGGGCATTCAGCCCTTAAGCTGCTTTGGAAGTAGCACTCATCAAGCATACATGGAATCATAGCATACATGTGCATTATGGAGGTGTGGTCTCCTTGCTAATGCAGGCAGCTCTCCCCACCCCCACACTGAGAGTTAGGTACTATCTAATATTCCATCATTGCCAGGATGGCAGCAATGACATAAACAACCACCTCTGGACCTGGAAGGATCTTGTTCTTATACTGGCCATCCTTAGTATGGGGAAATATCTAAGCATATTCCAACTGTAAGAGACTTGATGGTCAGCAAGTATGAGGTTGAAAAGTACCTAGAAAATAAATAAAGAAATGCATATAAAGTTCTCTCTTTGCTATCTATATATTACCTTTCTCAAGCTTTACAAGAATTAGGAATCCTTCATGACATGTTAAATTAATTCACTATGATTAATTGTATCTCATTTCATTTATATGTGATTAATTACAGCTGAAATTCTGACTCCACATTAGCAACACCCATTACATGCACAGCATTGATAAATAATTTTTGTATCTCCTTTTACCCCCCCCCCTCCCCACACACACAGATGTACACACAGTCCTGATCTCTCTATAAATATACCAACTCCAAGGTTGCATTTCTAATGTACAATGACGTTCACTAGTGGAACCCAGCACTCTTTCAAAATCTTGCTGAATATATGATGTACTGTATGCCTTCCATATTAAATGTTACATTTTTGTTTTTTCAGCTTCAAGCCCAAATAACAATAAATGAGGGATTACTCTGGACCATACCTCTCAATCTCTTAGCTCAAAAAATATGGACAAAGCCAAAAATAATGGGGGTACATAGACCCAAAATAGAAATATATTTTAAATATTGCTTCTAAAAATTTAGAAAGATGATAGAATAAAGGGTTTTGTTTTAGAATGCATTTTTCTTAAATGTAAGAGGTCTTAAATGTCAAATGTCTGTCATTATTTAGTGACTGGTTCTCAATGTTTTGCCAGATAAACACACATTTTATATGGACCAGACCAAAAATATGACATAAAAGTCTGGACATTCTGTGAAAATCTGGACAGTTGAGAAGTATGCCCTAGACATTTTGGAGTAAGACTATAATGTCCTCTGCCTTCTATCCAGTTCATCCTTGCAATGAAAACTTTACTAAATATTAAAATGAACAATGTTCTCATTACAATTTATACATTTATTAACACCACAACAAAAAATGTTATCTCCACAGACGACTTGCTTCTTGTATAACAGTTGAAGAAGAACAGTGACCATCAATAGTAATCTAGCCGTAATAACATTACTTGACTTAATTACATCAATATTCAGGTTATACCCTTAGGCATTAGCTGTATTCATCATTTCTGGTGAAATAAAAGTAACAAGGAATATACAAGTTCAACAACTAGAATATATGGCCTGAATCAGATGAAGAGGCACTAGAAGCTAGTACTGGATGTGTGCAGGAGTAGATGATACTCTAAATAATCAAACAAAAAAACAGAGAATGTAGAAAAATGGAATGTGCTATTAGAAAAAACAGAATATACAATAACAGCTGCATATCAGAAAACGTAGCAGAACTTTTTTACTTTGAAGTTAAGCTTAGTAAATGCAGAAATAAGCAACAATGCACCTATGGATATTCTTTCTGTCTTCCTTTCTATCTGTCTATCTATCTGTCTATCTATCAATCTATCTATCTATCTATCTATCTATCTATCTATCTATCTATCTATCTATCTATGTACCTATTTGTCTATCCATCTGCATATCTTTCTATAGGTATGCATGTAAGGAGTGAGTGTGATTATGTGTGAGTGTGTGATGCACAAATGAAAGTACATATCTGGCATACTTTTAGATATCAAAAATAGCAACAATCAAAATTCTCCAAACCTGTAATAATTCTGCTACTCACAAAAATAAATAAATAAATAAATAAATGTTACACAATCCATACAGAAAAAAAAACAGAAAATTAATACCCACCAAAAATTCCTAGCCTAGATAAAACAGTTCCCCAAACTAAAAATCTAATTTTTCGCTCTGAAAAAGTAAAATAAAATTTAAAAATAACTACATAAACTGAAACCTGGATGGCATTTCTCCTTCACTATAATGTGGAAATGCAATTTTAAACAGTGTCCCCCCCCCACACACACACAGAGGGAAAAAAGCATTATGAACAAAACATACCCAAATCTATCTAAACTGGCTAAAATAAGCAAAAGAAAACACAATTAAGACAGAAGATTAGCGATTTTTAGTATAATCTTTACTACCCTCACTTCACTACTAATATATACTTTAAAATGTGCCACTACACCACAAACAAAATTTACCTCAGAACTACATGTAAATATTCTTTTCAAGACACTACATTTGTATAAGCCTTTACAAACTAACTAAAGCCTTATTTAACAGGAATCTATAAAATAAACACAATGAATTAAAATCAATGTAAAATATTACTTTAATATTAAAATACAGCAAAAGGGATAACTGGAATTTGTTGGGAGGGTCATGTGTGTGTGACATATAAGAGCACTGTAAAATGACAGAACTCAGCTCATGGCAAGTGGTTTTGCAGATCACTGCAAAATTATTTCCTTACTCCTACAGAACATTAGATAAGGGTACATGGGTGCAGCATCTTTCATTGAAGAACTGATTAAATGATAAAATTACATATACAGTCAAGTGCCGAAAGACCAAAAAAAGATAGAAAATGCAAAAGAGTGAATCTTGAAGACTGCTCTTCTTCTTTAAACCTCTTTTTTGCAGTGAGAGGGGCATCTTTCCTGCATCCCCCAGTGTGAGGACAAGCCCCCCTCACATACCCCAGACTTAAACATACCAACTCTGTGGTCACCATACCTTAGAGAAAAGGGAATATTCAGGGAAATGGCTATCTTGGACTTAGTATATGTAATAAAATGTTTTCAGCCATACAGTCTTGAGACTTGGTCTAGTGGGACAGGTAGTGGTTGCAATGTAACTACCTGGAACACTTGAATTAGCACTCACTACGTACTTTGATTATATGTCATCAAAACTGCTATACATCAGAAGCATCCATGTCTGGGTGTTGGGGGTAGAGCTACCCATGTTAAAGTAGAGTAGTGTTTGAAGTTGGAGTTGATATCAATTTACTTTATTTCTATTTTTATGGTAAACAGAGTTGTGATCATTTGGTTTAGATTATATTTTTCTATGTCATTCATCATCAATGCAACAGCACCATATTTTGTGTTTCATGCGTACCAAAACTCAAAGAGCAGATGAATGGCCTAGAAAACCATCATAAGCATGATAATCTATAGCTTCTTGGTTTGGGAGAGGGCACAGAAAGGAAAATGTGAGATTATTTTTAGAAAAGTACTTGCCTACATTCATGACTCTGTTAACATAGAATTGGACCACAAAAATGATAGAGCAATGCCATCAGCATCTAACCCACCTTGCCATACTGACTTTTATCTTTTAAATTACACCGAGAAAGAAATGTTGATAGATAAGGTGAAAGAGGCTAAACCCTTTATACTGCAGGTCTACAATATAAAACTGGTGCAGGAGTTTTCTAGACTGATATTAGAAAGAAGAAGAAGGCAGTCTGATCTGTTAAGAAAGTTATGTTATCAAAACAATATTCCCACCTACTTTGTATACTATGCCATGCTGGTTGTGCTTAAAGGAAGCAAACACTGTTTATCGTCACCTGACCCAGCTTTGATATACCTTCAACAGAACAGGCTAATGGCAGGCTTGTCAAACCTCTCAAAGCCCTTTTTCACACAGCAAAAACCATCTGGACAGAGAAATAAATAATAAAGTAAAGCTCAGGGGAATCATTACTCTAGATCTTAAAGGATTACTTAGCCTGGAAAATGTGCTGTGGTTGCAAGTGATCAGGGCAATATAAGAAGGAGCACCTGCAGTGTGGATGCCTTTCCAAAGAAGATTCGATCTTCTGATAAGCTAACACATAAGGAAGTGGTGAAGCAACTCTTCACAGTCCTAGTGGACAAAAGATTTGACTCCCTCTTGCAGGATGATGGTGTTGAAGGAATGGAGTTAGAGGCAGCTTCCCCCATCTAACCCAGAAGCTTCCTGAAACTGCAGCAGACCCTAAGCCAATTCATCATTTCTTTTTAACAACTAATGTCAGACCTCCTGGACAAATTGGTGATAATGTAATGGAGAAATCAAGGAAGTCTAAACAAAAGTGTTTTAAAACCTGGTTATAAATCTGATGTACCTTTATTGTAGTACATGGACAAGACCTCACTCACCCTTGGAGAGTAGCAGTCAGTGCTTATGTGTCACATGGGGGTATAGTAGACCATAGGCAATATCCTACCCTCTACCCTCTAGGTTGTGTTAACAATGGAATCTGCAAGGTGTCAACAGATCAAATTATAATAAAGAAAGAATTTGCCAACTTCTTCTCTTCTTTATATGCTCTACTCTGACCGCCCCTAGAGTTTTTTGCCTGTCTCATGGAAGTGCTATTTTCTCAGCTTTTGGTCACACAAAGTTTAGACTTAGAAAGGGTAATCACCTCAAAGGAAGTAGTGTCCACTTTTCAAAACACCCATGTTGGGGGAAAAAAACAAGCCCATATGATCAAAGTAGATCTCTACAAACTTTTGAAACCTTACCTTCTACCAATAATGATAGACCCTTCTGCCATATTAAAGATTCAGGGGAAATGCCTAGCTCTATATGTGAATCAAAAATAATAGTACTTCTTAAATCTGGCAAATACCCCATAGTCACAGTAGTAGGTAACTGCAGGTCCATCTCATTTCACTGGTTAATATTGATATTAAATTATCTGCCAGAATTCTAACAGACAGACTAAATAAACTCCTTCACATTCTGATTCATCCCACTCAAGCAGGATTATTGAAACAGAGGTCTATCAAAGATCATTCCTATGCCCTGCATCTTTATTTACAGGTAGTCAGCAGGTATGGTTAACTGGCAATTTTACTGGATTATGAAAAAGCCTTTGATACTGCATGTGACAATAGGAGGTACTGCCAACCATGCTAGGAGAAGTAGGGCAGTGGATGTACGACTTGTGCTAGCACAGCTAGCTGGAATTTTGTAAATAACTATATGTCATTTGTATATCAAACTGATTTGTACAGATGCTTGAGCTGAAAATGTATTTGTGAGACTTGGTTGTATTAAAATGTATCAACAGTGCACCCTGCTGAAATGAAAAGAAATGCACATGCATTATTGTATTGTTCCCCCCAAGGATCCATACTTGGGCCACTCCTATTCAATATTTTCACCAACCTACTTTTAACTTCCTGTCCCAATTCTACACTTGTACAATATGCAGAAGATTCTACAGTCATCACCATTGCTGACAATCCATCCGACCTCCACTCTACTACCCAAGCAACATTCAACTCTATAGAGACATGGCTTAGTGATAATAAGTTAATTCTCAACCCCAAGAAAACTAAGCTTCTACTCTTCCTCCCAAAAAAACTCATCAATCTCAAAACTACATTTTCCATCCTATCAAGCAATAACACTATCATTACTGCTGAACCTAGCACTAAACTGCTAGGAGTCATAATTGATGATCAGCTTAAATTTGATCTCCAATTCACTTCCTTTACCAAAAAGACTCACCAGAAACTTGGTCTCCTATACCGTAACAAAAGAATCTAACCAATACAGCCAGAATAACTGTCTACCATCCATTTCTTCTTCCCACACTTCTCTATAGCTGTCAATTATACACAAATCTTAACACCACACTTTTAACTAAACTTGAAACTATATATAACAAGGTTGCTAGATTTGCGGGAAACCAAACCTACAAATCACACCATTGTCTATCTCTTAAACAACTGGACTGGCTTGAATTCCCTCATGTGCTGCTACTACATCAACTGCAAATTATCCACTCCATCCTCTATCTACCATCTTTCTGCCCTAGCCTTCTATCTGTTATATCTAAATATTCCCCAACTAGGACACTACGTAGCTCAGACCAGGTCTTCCTACAGATCTATAAACCCCAAACCAAAATAGGGTATCTACTCTATAACTATAACCCCACTACAATGTGGAACCAACTACCCCTAGAAATTAGGTCAATCGATCAAGCCAAACATTTCAAACTAGCCACTCGGAGATACCTAAAAAACAAATGGCCCTGCCACTGTAGTCATCCTCCCTGAAACTACCCTACCATAGCCTCTGTTTCCTTCCTCCCTCTACTGCCTAGCTAAATAATCATCTACCCCTCCATCTCTGTACTTAGCCACTTCATCCCCTGCCTACTCCTCCTGTAACTACATTGTATATAACCAGTTAGGAATTATGAATACTATATTTCCTTTCATCACACTGAACCACAGTTTTTTTTGCAGTATGACCTCTGTCATTATATAAAACTGCTTTCTGTATGACTTATTATAAATGTCTTTTACTGTACACTTATACAATTGGATGATTTATTAGAATTTTTTTTTACTGTACAATTTTGGACACTGTACTAAATTAACTGTTATGATTTACTGTAATAGTTATCTTGTTAAAAATTTTCAAATGGAAATGTCTTATTAATTGTATGTAAAATGCTAATACTAACTGTGGAGCTTTTCCCCTCGGGTCTCCACTGAAAATGGGCTAAATGCTCAGTTGGACTAACCCAGTTAACAAATGTAAAATAAAATAAAAATAAAATAAACTGAATTTAATGTATATGTTTTAGTAGAGGATACTGAGACAGCAGAGGTTAACAAGCAAGGTTACTTTAAAAAAAATAAGAAAAATGTAAGTGAGCTGTTAAACCATTAAAACGTCACCCCACAGTGCTAAATTGGACCACAGATAGTGGGTCTGGAAGAACCCTTTGTTCATTAGCTCAGTAAAAAGAGGAGAAGCCCCAGGCACTGCAATAAACAATTAGATGTGTGTGTTGTAACTGTCTATGCTAAATTCTTGTCTCAGCTTCAGAGGAGGATTCTGTTAAAACATAGAGTCAGGTGACCAGATGAGGTCATTCTGCAAGCCATCTTAGATATTATAGTTTACAGTGAGTAATCTCTAAGGATAGTGTATTCTGTTTTGGGGAACCTGACTAGAAAGACTGCTTTTGTATTTCACTATGCCTTGCTCTATCAAGTAAGTTATGAGGGAATAGCAATTCTCCTAGATTCAGTCAGGAATATAGTGAAGCTTAGTTTAGTGATTGTTTTTCTTTATTTGTATGAGTCTGTCCATCAATGTTATTTTCAATATTTCCTGTGACTTGAACTATGTGGTTTACTGTATATATATATTGAGCATTTTCTTGTTCTTTTATTTATTATTAAATATATTTAAACTTTTCATTCTGACTGGTCCTTTTTAGAAAATATTTAAGCTTTAAGAGTGCTTATATTTATTTGGTGACACTGAGTGGGCCACTACAGAAGGCCTTGCTGCCTTGGTCAACTACTACCATTTGTATTAGTATTAATATTACTCAGTATAATTGGGCACCCTCTGTTAAGGGATTTAGAGTAGCAGATTGTAGAGTTCATGGTGGCAGTGATAACTACCTTATACTCTGCGTAGAAGAGGATACAGCAGGTAAATCTGTGCCAGCCTTTCCCAGGTGTGTGTGTATATGTCTGTGTATGTGAAAAATCAAATCTCACAGTGTGTGTGCGTGTGTGCATGTGTTCTTGTGTGTGTGTGCGTGTGTGTGTGTGTGTGCGTGTGTGTGTGTGTGTGTGTGTGTGTGTGTGTGTGTCAGCTACTTGGAGCAGAGACACCAAGCATTGGGCTTCCAGAGAGGGTGGTGGAGGTTTTGGCTTTGACACTTGGCTGAGGACCTAACCCTAAAGCTGTAGCAGTGAGGACTCTTATTTGGGACCAGAAGGGAGACAGATAGAGAGGTGCAGACCATGGACTGAGTTGCTCTTAAGGGAAATTGTACTTGATACAGAGATGTCTGCATCTGGAAATATTGTGTGTAGGCATTTGTATTCCAAGTGCACATCCATCTCCAGTGTCCATGGTAAGGATTCAGGTTCCTTGATTACTGGCCCAGCATGGGGATGTCACATATTGATGAGCAGTGATGGGATATTAATTGAACTCCATTAGCCTGTAAGCAGTTGTCCCTAATAAAGGTGTATTCTCAAGCATGAACAAAGTAGACAGTCAGAGTTTCATATCACAGCAGTTTTATTTATTTACCTTTTTAGCTTAGTTAGTCAGGGAGAGCAGGCAAGGATATCATCAGAGGATTATGGCAAGCTGACAAGGAACCAGTTGGCTGAGATGTGCCAAGTCAAAGGACTGGTGCATGCCAACCAGACTAAAGGGAAAATGATTGCAGTCTTAGTCATATTTGCAGCAGCTACCAGCAACCAGGAAGACAACCAATTTGGCACTGGAGATGTACAGATCTCAGAAGCAGGACAGTTACATTTTTTTCAAAGGACTTAAAATTCATCTGAAGTTAAAGAGACTTGAACTGGAGGCCAAACATTTGGAACTAAAATCATCAGAGAGACTGCAGTGTTTGGAAGCTGGAGAAAATGAGAGACTGTGGTGTTTGGAGTCAGAAGAAAAGGAGAAGGAGTGTCAACATGAGAGGGAGATGCTGACTCTTTGCCAGGTCATGGAGGTAATGGGGAAGGGAATCACCAAACCCCAGAAGCAGTAAAGGTCAGTAAATTTCTTCCACAATTTACAGAGTAAAAAACAACAAAAATGCAAGTTAGCTGCTTTAAACTTCACAAAGACCAATTTATTGTAAGCGCTTTCGTCAAGGCAAATGCCCCAACATCATCAGACAACTCAACAGCCATAAAAACCTCCATTTTATGCTCACATTCAACATAATTAAACAATTAAACAGTTAAATCCTTGATAGAACCATTAGTTAAAACTACTTCATATTTAAAGCGCCCTTGCTTCCTGACTTACAATTTATTGCAATGCCTTAGCAGCTATGGCAACAGTATAAAAAACTTGCTTTTACATGTTATTAAAAATCCCAAATAAATATTATAAAATCATAAAATACTTACTATTACAAAAACTTTTTGTTTGTATTTATATTTAATCTAAATATCAAAAATTCAGAAAAATCAGACAAAATAATAGGCACCTCTTCCATTATATAAATACCATATAAATCCATGACTTGCATAAATAATTAAATATCTAAAAAATGTATGTAAAAAATGTAAGTTAGATATGATAAACATCAGTTTGTGTATAAATATAACCTATACTAATCTAATAAACTTAATAGTGAAAGTATTAGATTAAAAACATATTCTTTAAGTTAACATTTTATCTAGAAAGTGCTTTTAACGTCAATATACATTTTATAGAAGCATATTCATTCAGCCCAGGGGGTGTATGTGCTGAAGTCCGAATTTGCCACATAAGTTCACCTTCCTCTAATCTTAATTCCCATGGTCCCCGTCTTAGATTAGGTTCAACTTTCTAAATTACTGTAAAGGCAAACTTATGTGTTGGATTCTCGGCTATGTGCTTAGCCAGGGCGTTTGTCAGAATTCTCTTTTGAATATTATATTGGTGCTCATAAATTCTTTGCTTCAGCTTTTTTTCTGTTTTGCCTATATAAAATGATGGGCAAAATTCACAATGTTTCTGAATTTTCTATATTTAGATTAAATATAAATACACACAAAAAGTTTTTGTAATAGTAAGTATTTTATGATTTTATAATATTTATTATGGGTTTTTAATAACATGTAAAAACAAGTTTTTTATACTGTTGCCATAGCTTCTAAGGCATTGCAATAAATTGTAAGTCAGGAAGCAAGGGCACTTTAAATATGAAGTAGTTTTAACTAATGGTTCAATCAAGGATTTAACTGTTTAATTGTTTAATTATGTTGAATGTGAGTATAAAATGGAGGTTTTTATGGTTGTTGAGTTCTTTGATGAAGTTGGAGCATTTGCCTCGACGAAAGCACTTACAATAAATTGGTCTTTGTGAAGTTTAAAGCAGCTAACTTGCTTTTTTGTTGTTTTTTACCAAGTTAGTAAAGTGCACACTTTGTAGTTGTTTGTAATGGCAAACAAGGCTGAAAGTACTTCACAATCTTTATTTTTCTCAACATGATACTACTTCAATCAACGGTACCTCTGAAGCGAATGCCGTGGGGAACCTTACTATTTTAGTACAGCAACTGCTTAACCAAGTGGATGTACTATCTAAGAACATTGAGGAAAGGAATTATGCAATATTCCAAACTTCCTCTAGGACATCTGAAAATCTGGGAGCAAGCGGACAAGGTTTAACATATGCAAATGTTTCTAGTGGCTCTTTGAATCCTGGGCCGAGCCATTCTTCATCTGGAAATAGTACACAAATTGTTATGGAGTCAGGTATGGTACCTTCTAATGGGGCTAATGTGCACAATGACCTGACTCCTAGTTTAAATGAACAACGGACTAATAATGCTCCTAATACAGTGCCTACTATGGGGGAATATTTAAAAACTACCTCATTTTTTACGATTACAAGTTCTAATGGTAATGCTAGCAGTTCTGCGGAGTCGCCTATATTAACTCAACTTACAGAATTTGATACTAAATTGTTCAGGTGTCGGAAATTACAACTGGAAGTATCATACTTCCATGAATGTATCACCTAGTGTATTGTCCCTAAAGGGTTGCGCCAATGGCGTTATCCAGTTGGCCTTATAAATAAATCTCCTGCTCACTGTGACTTGATTCAGCTTTTTGATCACCATGGATTTGAGTTTTTAGAGCTGCTAATTAAACAATATGCAGTTCAAATTGATGCACTAAAAACCGAACTCGAATTTTTAGAGCATAATATTACTACTAACCCAGAGTTTGTACGCTATAAATATGACTGTGCTCGTATTTATACTAGCATTGATTCTAGTATAAATAAAGCAATAGAGATAAAAAAGAAGAAAATTTTCCGTGACCTCTTACTCTTCTTTCGGCTTTTCTCGGTTAGGGGTTGCCACAGCGGATCACTGTCCGCTCATGATTGGCAGTGGAGTTTTACGGTGTCGAGTTGCCAGCCTGGTGCCCAACCTTCCACAGAAGGCACACACATGCACGCACTCATGTCTAGGGCCAATTTAGTGTGTCCAATCCACCTACAGCATGTCTTTGGGATGTGGGAGGAAACCGGAGCACCTGGAGGAAACCCACACAACCACAGGGAGGACATGCAGACTCCACACAGAAGGCACCCCAGCTGAGGATTGAACCAGAGAACCTCTTGCTGTGAGGCGGCAATGCTAACCGCTGCAGGAATGGCTTACTCCCCACCACCTTATGCGAATAAACCAATCAGTACTTTGACCTAGGGGGAACGACAACACATATTGGACAATGGAGCTAATGGGGAGGAGCTTGAAGTGACACAAAGTGATTTAAATGACCAACCACAAACAACAACTTTGCGCCGAAGCGAAAGAATAAGAGATGGCAACCAGCAACGAGTAAGTACGCAAGGTAATGACCAAGGGAATGATGGTAACAACATAATCAGGATTTTCGGGGACACCAGCAGAACCAATAAGGCCAGTGGAAGAGCAACAACAGGAACCGGGGAATGCAACGGAGATACCAGAATTATCGCAAAAGATGACAAGGGAAGAACAAAGTTTGAAGATACATGTGAGTTCTTTGCAAGATTTTAAAATATTTAATTACACTGTTCTGGACATTGATGTAAATATGGTGGATACTTTTGCTAAGGGGCTTACCTTTGTCCCTGATAGAAAAGCTGATCTTGCAAAGACTATTGTGGACCTTAAACTGTTTGTAAGGAAACTGAATCTAACAGCTTTGATGGGGCCCAATTCTTCACTGAATGGTAGTTTTAGGATTTCAAGTTTATTTAACCCACCCCTCCATGAGTCTCTTGCTTTCTTTGAATGTGTTTGTGAAATGGATTTAAGGGCTATGTTTGACAGCAAAAATAGTATATCACTGCATGAACATAAAACACAAACAAATTTTACACAAGAAGAACTTGACATTTTGCAGTTGTTAAGATTGTGTCACATTAGGGCTATGAAACTGGACAAGGGAGGAGGGTTGGTGTTTATGAATCAAGATATGTATATTAATAAAATGCTTGAACATTTAAGAAGTGAAACTTATGAACATGTCAGCTTAAATGAACTTAATGGGGCATATAAAAGAATTTACAATGTTCTAAATTATCTTTTTTTGGAAGCAAGTATTACTATTGACATACTAAAATATTTGAATATATGAGCACCAGTTATACCAACTCTATTTGGGTCTCCTAAGATACATAAACATTTAAATGATCCACCTCTCAGGCCCATAGTAGATGGGAGGGGGTTGATTACATACGCATGTGCAAAATACATAGACAACAAATTGAAGCCCTATCTAAGATCTGAAACACAAATTTGTTCTGATTCATGGGGATTTTTAGAAGACATTAATAATTTAGAGCCTAATAATGAGTTTGCCTTCTTAACTGTGGATATAAAAGACCTCTATACCATAATTCCATAAACGCTTGGAATACAATGGGTTAGGGACTTCCTACATTTAAAAGGAGCTGGAAATTTGGACATCTATGTGATTGAAACATTACTAGAACTAGTGTTATCAAATAATTTCATGCACTTTAATGGAGACCTTTATTTGCAGAAAACAGGGGTGGCCATGGGCTTACCAAGTGGCGGCAGTTTTGCCAATTGTGTAATAGCATTTTGGGAAAGGCATTTCCTTTTTAGTAATAACATCTACAAGGATAATGTAGCATGGTACACAAGGTATCAAGACAACATGTTTTTTGTGTGGAAGGGCCAAACAAGCATGGTCGATGAATTTATTACAAAAATAACCGAGTTTACCAACTTCTTAGAATTCACATACCAGGTGGAAATGGATTCTATCAGTTTTTTAGACATTCGGATAACTAAGGATAAAAGTAATAATAGGTATAGAACAACCATTTATAGAAAGCCCACCTATTCAAATGCCTTTCTGCACTTTACAAGCTGTCACCCATATTTTCAAAAGAAAGCTGCTGTAAAGGGCCAAATAGTAAGGGCAGCCAGAATGGTTTCTGCAGACAGTGATTACATATTGGAATGTGCAAATTTGAAAGACATGTTTCTTAAAAGGGGGTACCCAGAAACTTTCCTTACACATATTATAGATGAAGTTAACTTTAAAAGAACTTTAGGCCATTTTAGACCCATAGTACAGAATGGCTACCAAGGTAACTATAGGGGTGATGATATACAAAATCCTGTCGAAACAGAACACATGGGTACTCAACCAAGAACAGTTAGTAATGTAACAGCTAGTCTATTGATTACATATTCCTTAGACATTAGTTACATTAAAGACATCATACTGAAGAATTGGACTATAATCATGGAAGATAACAGAATTAATAAAGTGTTGGAGTCACAACCACATTTCACATATAAAAGAGGCCCAAATTTGAAAAGCCTTTTAGAATGGCAGAGCCACAAGCATACATTTAGACATGGTATGGGTAAATGTGGACACTGTCAGCAGTGCAAGTACATAAAATTAGGAAAGCAGTATACCGTTAGTGATAGACAATATGTAATAAGAGGAAAGTATACTTGTGATTCCCAGGGAGTAGTATATGTGGCATTATGTGAATTTTTCCCATCATTTTATATAGGCAAAATAGAAAGAAAGCTGAAGCAAAGAATTTATGAGCACCAATATAATATTCAAAAGAGAATTCTGACAAACTAAGCACATAGCCGAGAATCCAACACATAAGTTTGCCTTTACAGTAATTCAGAAAGTTGAACCTAATCTAAGAGGGGGACCATGGGAATTAAGATTAGAGGAATGTGAATTTATGTGGCAAATTCGGACATCAGCACATATACTTCCTGGGCTGAATGAATATGCTTCTATAAAATGTATATTGAAGTTAAAAGCACTTTCTAGATAAAATGTTAACTTAAAGAATATGTTTTTAATCTAATACTTTCTCTATTAAGTTTATTAGATTAGTATAGGTTATATTTATTCACAAACTGATGTTTATCGTATCTAACTTACATTTTTTACATGCATTTTTTAGATATTTAATTATTTATGCAAGTCATGGATTTATATGATATTTATATAATGAAAGAGGTGCCTATCATTTTGTCTGATTTTTCTGAATTTTCAATATTTAGATTGAATATAAATACAAACAAAATGTTTTTGTAATAGCAAGTATTTTATGATTTTATAATATTTATTAGGGGGGTTTAATAACATGTAAAAACAAGTTTTTTATACTGTTGCCATAGCTTCTAAGGCATTGTAATAAATTGTAAGTCAGGAAGCAAGGGCACTTTAAATATGAAGTAGTTTTAACTAATGGTTCAATCAAGGATTTAACTGTTTAATTGTTTAATTATGTTAAATGTGAGTATAAAATGGAGGTTTTTATGGCTGTTGAGTTGTCTGATGAAGTTGGGGCATTTGCCTCGATGAAAGTGCTTACAATAAATTGATCTTTGTGAAGTTTAAAGCAGCTAACTTGCTTTTTTGTTGTTTTTTACCAAGTTAGTAAAGTGCACAGTTTGTAATTTACAGAGAGTAATATTTTGATAGTTTTATTCATATATTTTAAAGGGCATGTAAACAGTATAATGCTGACCAAGGGATCTGGGTATGGTTCCTGACCCCCTTACTCCATGTTAAAGCTGAAACAGCTCTTTCTAAATTGTTTGATGCTAATTACTTAAGCTGTACTACAGTTAAAAATGTTTATTGAAATGTCTTAACACCTGAAGCTTACAGAAAAAAAGTTTTGTGAGTATAGAGGCAAGGCAGATGAAATTGTGTGGATTTTATTTCTGAGTTAAGCACTTATTTTCATAGGTGAGTAAGTGGATGTCAGTTCACCACTTTTCAAGGGCTGACAGACCTTTTGTTGAAGGAACACACCCTTAGCACTTTGCCCGAGGACATGAGAATCTGGTTGAAGATAGGAAATGCAGTTCTGCCAATGAGCTGGGGAAAAAAGGGGATCTCTACTTAGCAAATAGGGCTTCAATGCACAGGAAAGGGATATCCAGTGCTGCACAAGAATATAGGGGAATCCATGGTGAGCAGTCTAAACCATCCCATCAGGGTCCATTAATAACAGGGGAAGCCACTAATTCAGGTATATGGCCAGGATCAAGGGTTAAATGTTTCAAATGTAACCAGTGGGGCCATGTAGCATATAGATGTATACAGAGGCAAGGTGGGGAGCCAGCAAGTGGGAATAACAGAATGCCAGTGATAAGTTGTCTGGAGACAAAAGGGGTATCAAACTATAACCAACCTTTGTATCCTATCTTAGTGGATGAATCAGGCCACTGTCAAGAGAGACACAGCCTCTAATATAACCATTGTGAAGCATGCAGTGGTTAAATGGGAGTACTGCTTGCTTGGGCAGTCATTCCAGTCAGAGATTAAGGCAGGATCCTATTCCAAATGCCTTTGGCCTGGGTTTACCTTGACTGGGATGATGGAAAAGGAAGCAAGCAAGTAGGTGTGTTTGAGGATATCCCTGCAGATGTTTTGAGAGGGAATGATTTTGATAATGCAGTACCTTGTGTGCACACAGCGGCATGCATTCAGGCTTGGAGACAGGCATGTAGGTCTCGTAGCCTGGGGGAGACCCAGACAGGTCACATTCTTGAAGCCAGGACTGGTGATGTGGCTAATTCAGTGAGGAAGCTACCTTCTAGCAGTGAGCCTGAAGATGAGCCACAGCTGCTGCTTGGTACTGATGTTCCCTTGGATAGGGTGACTACAAAAGCAGAGGTGAGTGGTAGTACCCAGTCTGACAGTGAGGCACCACTGTCAGGAGATACCAGATGTCCTGTGGAAGTGAAGCTAGGAAAAGTCACAAAAATAAAGTTGAGACAGGCTCAGCTCAAAGACTCTACATTACAGGGCTTGAGGAAGATAGCTAAGGAGGCACCTGATTCTCAAGGAAAGGGGGAATCTGTATACTGGAACAAAGGGTTACTGTATAGAAAGTGGAACCCTGAGGGAGGGCTAGAGGGTGAGGCAATACAGTAGTTGGTAGTGCCCAGTGCCTACTGTCTGGCACTTATAGCTATAGCCCAATACATTCCTTTTGCAGGTCATATGGGCATAAAGCATACAAAGAGATGCATTATGATGAACTTTTTATTAGTTTGGGATTGCAAGGGATGTAACAGGGTACTGCAGGACATGTGAGCAGTGCCAAAAAGTAGGCAAAGCAAGAGAGAAGTCAAATCTCCTTTGATGCCTTTGCCTGTGATTGAGGAGTCATTTCAGAGGGGAGCTATGGATATTGTGGGGCTCTGAGTACCCCGAGTTCCACATGGAAGACATATATCCTAGTGGTAGTAGATTATGCTACTAGATACCCTGAGGCAGTGGCTCTGTCCTCCATCGAGGCAGAGAAGGTGGCAAATGGTTTGCCATAGATTTTCAGCAGGGTAGGATTTACAAAAAAAATACTGACTGATAGAGGTGCCAATTTCATGTCAGACCAGCAGGCTTGTCTGTGGGAGCACTGTAGGGTGAAGCACCTAGTGATCACCCCACACCAGTCCCAGACTAATGGTCTTGTGGAGAGGTTAAACTCTACACTAAAGACCGTGTTATGGGCATTTGCAGACCAGTTTAAAAGAGAGTTGGATAAATATTTGCCCCGCCTGTTGTTTGCTTACAGAGAGGTACCCCAAGAATCCACAGGTTTTTCACCCTTTGAGTTGCTGTATAGGCATAGGGTGAGGGGACCTTTAGATTTGATTCGTAATGAGTGGAAGGGTGAGTGTGCCTCCCACAAGGAGTCTGTTGAGGCACATGTCCTAAACCTCAGGACAAAGCTTAGGGTGCTCATGGGCTTGGCCCAGGGGAACCTGACAGGAGCCCAACAGCAGAAAAAGGTCTGGTATGACATGAATGCTTGAGCCAGAGAGTATGGCTGTGGGACAGCAGGTGATGGTACTCATTTTCATTCCTATCAGACACAATAAGCTGCAGGCAGCTTGGGAGGGACCCTTCAAAGTGTTCATGAAGGTCAGTGAGTGATGTTAACTGCATGATAGAACTGCTAGGCAGGAGGTAGGGGCACAACTTGTACCATGTTAACATGATGAAGCCTTACTATGATAAGGAGGCCCGCATGCTGAGTATTTGCAGTGGATGGCAGCAGGTGTCTGAGGAGGATATGGTGACTAATCTCCTTAGGGAGGCTTGGAATGGCACCTCAGTGGAAGGGGTAGAAATGTTCCAGCAGCTATCCCCTACTCAGGTTTGAGAAATATGAGCAGTGTTACAGGAGTTTGGGGACATGTTCACTGGAAAACCAGAGTGCACCTACCTGGTGCATCACCATGTGGATACAGAGCCCCAAAGACCTATCAAGCAGGCCTCTTACATGGTACTTGAGTGAGTTAGACAGATTCTGAGGAAAGAGATGCAGGAGATGTTGAAAGTGGGAGTAATCCAAGAGTTCATCAGCTCCTGGGCCTCCCCAGTGGTATTGGTACCAAAAAAGGATGGCAGCACCAGGTTCTGTGTGGACTATGGAATACTAAATAGTCACACAGAGTCAAATGCCTATCCCATGCCTAGGACAGATGAAACCTTAGATAAGCTGAGTGGGGCTAAGTATCTGACCACTATTGATCTGACCAAGGGCTACTGGCAGGTGCACTTGACTCCCAATACTAGAGAGAGGTCAGTCTTTGTGACTCCTTTCGGCTTTTATGAGTTTACAAAGATACCCTTTGGGATGAAAAATGCCCCAGCAACTTTCCAGAGGCTGGTAGATCACAACTTAGCAGGAGCAGGAGATTATGCCCATGCTTACATGGATGATATTGCCATCTACAGCCATTCCTGGCAAAAGCAACTTCAACATTTCAGGGAGGTGCTGGGCACACTGCAAAGGGCATGGTTGATCATTAAGCCCAGTAAGTGTCAGGTGGGTATGGCAGAGGTCTTCTACCTGGAACATAGAGTGGGGAGTGGTATGATCAGGCCAGAACCCGCCAAAGTGGAAGCCATTCAGGCATGGCCTGCTCCTTTGCTAAACAGCAGGTGAGGGCATTCCTAGGGACAGCGGGGTAGTATAGAAAGTTTGTCCCCAATTATAGTACAATAGCTGCTCCTCTCACAGACCTGACAAGAAAAACAGCCCAGATAAGGTAGTGTGGACCCCAGTATGTGACTAGGCATTCCAGAAGCTTAAAGGAGCCTTGGAAGGACCCCCCATGTTAGCCCATCCACATTACACCAAAGAAATTATTGTGCTGGTGGATGCTTCAAACCATGGAGTGGAGGCTGTACTTAGGCAGGTTTCCTCAGAAGGAGAAGAGCACCCAGTGATATATCCCAGCCATAGACTCCAACCCAGGGAGGAATGTTATGTAGGTGTAGAAAAGGAATGTCTAACATAGTATGCGCACTGTAGAAAATGCAGACGTATCTGTATGGAAAGAAATTCACTGTAGTTATAGACCACAATCTGTTAACATGGCTTTATAGAGCCAGCCAGCAAAATGCCAAGTAATTAAGGTGGAGCTTAGGATTGCAGGCATATGACATAACAGTACAACCCTGTAGTGGGGTCAGCAATGCCAATGCAGATGGGCTCTCAAGACAGGGAATGGGGTAACAAATTCACAGATACTTATTTCTCTCACACCATGTCTCTCAAGGGTCACTTGAAAAACTAGCTTGAGTCTTCAAAGGGGGAGAGGTGTGATGATAGGAGGTATTGCCAGCCATGCAAGGAGAATTAAGGCAGTGGCTGTATGTCTTGTGCCAGCACAACTAGCTGGAATTTTGTCAATAATTATTTGTCACTTGTGTATCAAACTGATTTGTACAGATGCTTGAGCTGAAAATGTATTTGTGGGTTTTGCTTGTGTTAAAATGTATCAACATTGCACCCTGCTAGAATGCAAAGAAATGTACATGTATTATTGTAACTGAATTAAATGTATATGTTTTAATAGAGGATACTGGGACAGCAAAGGTTAACCAGCTAGCTTACTTTAAGAACAATAAGGGAAATGTAAATGAGCTGTTAAACCATTAAAATTGCACCCAACAGTGCTGAGTAGGACTGGAGACAGTGGGTCTGGGAAAAGCCTTTGTTAGCTCAGTAAAAATAGGGGAAACCCCAAGAAACTGCCATAAATATTTAGATGTGTATTGTAGCTGTCTATGCTAAATTCCTGTCTCTGCTTCAAATGGGGATAGCATAAAATGCATAAAAAATGCAACATCATCCCCTTTGGGGAGAGTGACATCCCCACAAATTATCACATTGATAATGTCCAAAGCACTTAATCAGTCATGAGGGATTTGGGCACCCAGGTTAATAGCAACCTGACTTTTGGCCACCATGTTGCTTCTGTGGTACAGAAAGCCTTCTACATGGCCCACCTCATAAGCAAGGGTATCTCATCCAGGAACAAGGAGGTCATAACATCCCTCTTCTTCCCTTTTAAGGCCCATTATTGAATAAAATGCACCTTTCAGCATGTACCTTGCAAAGTACATGTAGCAGATGGAGACACCACAGAGGTTCCTCACCAGGAGAATCCAGGGCCTCAAACATCTACCATACAAAGATAGGCTAAAAGCCCTATCCCTCTACTCAGTTTCATACTGATCCTTAGAGGCATACAAGGCGATCATGGACCACCACCTTGGTGCAACTGCTGCATATCCGCAAGTCAAGCTCCACTTGAGTAACCCACATGCGTGGCCTCAACATGGTCTGTGCCATCAACAGGACTTATTGGTGGGACAGATTTGTGTCTCAGAGACTCCCTCATCTATGGAATAGACTCCCTCTCCACATCAAGCAGAGTACCTCTTTACCCCTTTTTAAGCGCAATCTGAATAACTGGATGGGAAACAGAAAATATACCCTGGGATTCCACCCATGTCCCTGCTGGACAGGGGCATTGGGTGCTGATTTGTCTAAACGTGGGCTAAACTCTTGGCTAGGCTTATAAGGGGCCTCAGGGCCAATAGCCTAGTAACCTCCTATGATCCTAACCTCCTATGAGAACCTAGAGTCAGGTGACCAGATGAGGTCATTCTGCAAGCCATTTTAGATATTCTATTTTACAAGGAGTAATCTGTGAGGATAGAGTATTCTGTTTTGGGGAACCTGACTAGAAAGACAGCTCAAGTGTTTCATTGTGCCTTGCTCTATCAAGTAAGTTATTAGGGAATAATAATTCTCCTAGATTCAGTCAGGAATACAGTGAAGCTTAGCATACAGTTTGTTTTCAATATTTCCTGTGATTTGAACTCTGTGGTTTACTGTAGATATATATTTAGTATTTTCTTGTTATTTTATTATTTATTATTAAATACATTTAAACTTTTCATTCTGACTGGTCCTTTTTAGAAAATATTTAAGCTTTGAGAGTGCTTATATTTATTTGGAAACAATGTATGGGCCACTCCAGAAGGCCTAGCTGTCTTGGTCAACTACTACCATTTTTTAATATTACGATTACTCAGTATAATTGGACACCCTTTGTTAAGGGCCTTAGAGTAATTGATTGTGGAGTGTCTAACGACTGTGATAACTATCTTATACTTTGGGCAGAAGTGGACACAGCAGGTAAATGTGTGACAGTCTTTCTCAGAAGTGTGTGTGTGTGTGTGTGTGTGTGTGTGTGTGTGTGTGTGTGTGTGTGTGTGTGTGTGTGTGTGTGTGTGCTAACTGGAGCAGGGACACCAAGCACTCAGCTCCCAGCAAGGGTGCTGGAGGCCTTGGCTTGGACACTCAGCTGACAACATAACTCTACAGCTGTACCAATGGGGCGTCATATTGGGAACCTGGAGGTAAACAGACAGAGACATCCAGACCTCAGACTGAGTGTGTTCCCTGTGTGCTCTTAAGGGAAATTGTGCTTGATGCAGAGAGGTCTGCATCTGGAGATACTGAGTGTTTCCATTTGCATTCCAGTTGTGCTTCCCTCTCCAGTGTCAGTTGTGAGGATTCAGGCTTCTTGATTACTGGTCCAGCATGGGGACATCACACTGTAGATTAGGACTATTTTGGTTTACACTATCTAAATTTGGCCTGCTCCTAGGGCTGATCAAGAGTGTCAAGTCACTATATCATGATCCCTTTCCAGTATGTTAACAGTCCATTTGGTCTCATCTCCAGTTATTCTGAGTAGATGCACCAGACAGGGTTGCCCCTTTCTCCCTGTATTTTCTTATTGGTGATAAAACCTTTAGCTGTTATGATTTAACACAGTAACAATTTTTAAGGATGAGATTTCATGGGACTTGAGTCACAAATCTTTCTCTTTGCTGATGACTGTCTTCTGTTAACAGAAGACCCAAAAAGGATATCATATCTCTATTGCATATATTGTCCTAATTCCACTCCTACTCTGGACTTAAGTGAATATGAATGAAATGCAAATGTTTATATCCAATCAAATGGCAGAAGACCTTAATAGGGAGACATGGTCTTTACCAACTGAGTGGTGTAACCAGCATCCACAATATCTGGGCCTGCTATTGAATAATGATTATTGAGAGGTGGTCAACACAAACTTGAAAATACTCTGTGACACTCTGTTCATTTCATTACACCCTTGGAGGAAACTAAGGCTGTCATGGTGGGGCAACATTTTAGCTTTACGTTTCCTGTCCAAAGCTTTTCTATATATTTAGACACATACATGTTTCCTTAACAAATGAATGGGTGATTAAATTTAGATGCCTCATGATTCAGTTTGCATGTGATGGAAAGCTTTGTGATATTCCAAATCAGGCCCTCCTATTGCCAAGAAATAGGGAGGTTGGGGTCTCACAGATGTTTGTCACATGTAACAGACATCTGTGACACATTGGTCACCCATAAATAGTTGGTTACTTTGTTGATCTCTCATCTACTATAGGTGAACCTTGAAGTTAGATCCACTATGTCACAAACATCTGTGAGACATGGTCAGCCATTTACTGGCCCCTCCTCATCTGTGGGTGGAGCTCAAAGTTAGATTGCTTCATAGCACCTCTCACAATGCTATAGTATGTTATGTCAAAAACCTACCAAATCACTTGCATAGCTGGATAACACGCACTATAACCCATAAAGCCCTTAAAAAGTTATTTGTTCTTTTTCCATACCTAAACCCCCAGTACTCAGATGCCCCAGTTTGGAGAAACCCTGCCTAAAGGTAGACAATAAATTGATTTTTTGGAAAACCTAGGTGACTAATGGCCTCAACAGAGTTCATCAGTGTATTCTAGGCTAACAATCACAGGGGCCTTTATAAGCCTAGCCATGCATCCCAAATGTATCCAAAATGTTTTTGTGTCCTAGAGGTTACTTTAAGGGGTATATGTAAGCTAGGCATGAGTGGTAAAACATTTATAGGCTGCCTCTGTCCATTATAGGCAGTGGTGATAGACCAGGTATGACTTTATGATTTCACATCCAATAGTCCAGGTTACTCTTGAATTGTGTTAGGAAAGAACTCTGCTTCACATGGATGGAAAGCATGTTCCAGAGAAGAGGTATTCTCTAACAGACTTACCTGTCCCTCCAACATGTTCTATTTATGATGCAAGCAACATTTAAGTCCCTAGATCTGGTAGTTCTGATGCTATTCATATAGCAGATATGCAAAAGGTCCGTCAGAACAGATTCTAAGGATGCCTTGTATGCTAGGCATAGACCAAACTTAACAGCCTATAGGAGACAAAGTATAGGGATACTGTTTTGAGGTGATTTGCATAGGATGAGTTGTCAATGCCCTGTATTCTTTTCTGTGAGGAACCTGTGTTGACATTCCAGTGGTTGCATGTGCTTGGTCTGGTACATACTGTATTGTACTCAGTGATGGGTCTAATGAGGACCATATACAATGGAAAGATGACTTCCTTGGACCTTGATGCCATGCCCTTGCTTATAAGTTGAACAACATAGAATGATGTCTTTATTACCTTATACACATGTTGGTCGAAAGCCAGGTTACTGTCTACATATGCCCCCAAATCCCTGTCTACTGGGGCTACTCTTAGTGGTGTGTTAGCAATGAGGTAATTTCTGGGGATAGTAGAAAAAGGGAATTATTAAGCATTTCTTGACACTGAGTTTTAAACCATGATTCTGGAACCACTCAAATGTCTGTATTAGCCTTTGCTGGAGATTATTAGGGTCTTTGGGAGAAATTCTATGACAGCTCCTAGTTCACAATCATCTGCAAACTTCGTCAGCCAGAGGCAGTTGATGTTGGCTTTGACTCCCAAAAGTGGATGCTTAGAAGGAGCAGATGTAGTACAGAGTCCTAAGGGACTCCTCTACTGACCATCCTCTCTGTGGAGGTGGATTCCCCTAGCCTAATTTATTGGGTCCTATTTGAGAGTAAGCTGGCTATCCAGCACATAATATAAAGGTTTATGGCCTAATTCCATGAGTTTTTTTATAATGTCCAAGACAGCTATTGTATCAAATGCCTTAACCAGGGCAATGTGGGCAGTATGTACCATTTTTCCCTCATCCATTGCCTTGGTGACTTTCTTGAAGAAGTCTACCGGGTTGAGTAGGCATGCTCTGCCCTTGATGAAACCAATCTGGAATAGATCCAGTGTCTGAAGGTTTCCTATGTCATTATTAATCTTTTCATGATAATTCTTTCCATGGCTTTTCATATGAGACTAGTCAGGCTTAAGGGTCTCTTGTTACAAGGTTTCTTTGAAAACATGCCCTTGTGCAGAGAAGTAATCATTGCAGTTCTGCATCCACATGACATGACTCCTATTGGGAGGCTATAGCTAGTGATTCTAGTGGTCCTGATAGGTCATGTTTTATGCTATTTAGGAGGTATCCTGGGCTATTACTGAGGCCCATCAATGTGGTGATATTTGGGGGGTTATATTTGATGGTATTTCCTGCAGGGTGGATGGACAGGAGACATCTGGCCTACTATTATTGGGCAAATGTTTAGGCAAGCCTTGCTTTATTTACATTTTCTCATTTACAAGAGAGGTATAACCTTCCTACCATTGACTTATGGAAATACTTGCAACTAAAGTATGTTTTTTATTACTCCTTATGAAAAACTTGGCCTACGGGGCAGTTAACAACTACCATTTAGATGCTAGCATTCATTCCTGGGATAAAAGATACCTTTTCAGTTATTAAACCTACCCAAGTGAACCTTTTCAGTTATTAAGCCTACCCAAGTGAACCTTCTCTTTTTTAAACAGCCATTGGATATACTTATAAAGCAAGTCTTGTCTTACATTGTCCTGTTTTATGAAGAAGGCACTCTCACAAATCATAGTATGCAGTACAATATTTACCATAGCTTATTGTGAACACCGAAGCTTTTGGCACAGCAGCTTCATTTGGCAAGCATATATATCTATATATATATATATATATATATATATATATATATATATATATATATATATATATATATATATATATATATATATATATATATATATATATATATCCGACTTACTGGACTCTGGCTTGACTGGCAGAAAAAGGGTTTGATAAGCAGTGTATCTAGGCTATCCTAAAGAGAGGGCCAATGATTTCCACATATTCTGGGGGGGGGGGGGTCTGGTACACAGTATATAGGAGGGTTGGTAGTTAAATTAGTAGATAAAATGTAGGGTCCCATGCTCCCCTTGTCTCTGTCTTCAGCTTTCCAAAATCACAACATTGTATTTAGCCTCAGAATGGAGACTGCTTTCCCCCTCAAACTACTCATAAATCTTTAAGTTCAGTGAGCACCTTCTCTAGCTGATTCAACTTATATAAGGGGGCATGGTGACCTTGACTTCCTAAAGCTATGGGATAATACATTACAAGTTTTGTTACCCCCTTCTGACTAAGACCCTTAGCTCTTAGCAGTCAAGTATAGTGTGGTTTCTCACAAAGTTATAACCTAGCTTTCCCAGTTAGGATTTATATCCCATTATTGCCTTGTATTGGTTTTTGTGGGATAATGCTATGAATCCACCACCCATTTTACTTATTTCATTTAGCTTAATTGTTTTTTATTTTCCTGCTAATAAGTAAGCCATAATGTATGTTGATCATTGTTAACTATTATCGTTTACTGTTATTAAGTATGTTATTACTCGCGTTCTGTTTTGGCTATGGTTGTTCATGTTTTTGCAATAAAAAACTATTACAAACATTTATAAAGGCATTTTAGATTAAAGTGGTCTATAAACATTCCAGCCCACTTAACTTGGTAAACAATTAAAATGCAATTCTTAAACTATATGACAGATAGGAAGGTGATATAATTTCAAAGTTTTTCAAAGAACAACAGGCAAAATTTTAAATGAGGGTTATGTGTAAAGTTATGCTAACAATGTGAAAACATTAAGAGATAGAATTAACACACAGAAAATGTATGCATGTGTGCTTATCCTAAATTTTAAACAAGAGAGTATGTAAGCCAATAGAAAAGTTCCTTGTGGGCTGCAAGAGAGGATGAAACTTCTAGTGATGGATTGGAATGACTGACTATGAGGAAAGAAAGATGTTAGCTGAAATTAAGTGCAGATAAATCCAAAATAATAGCATCAGTGTGTGTGTGTGTGTGTGTGTGTGTGTGTGTGTGTGTGTGTGTGTGTGTGTGTGTGTGTGTGTGTGGTGGAACCATGAAACCAATGGCAACCAAACAGGGAAAGGGTCTGGAAGATGGACCACCATGAGCAGGATAAGAAGGCATCTACAGCAGCAAAGAAAATGTCTGTGTGTATCTCAGCTGGAATGACTGCAGAAAAAAAAGAAGTAATGTCCCTGTTTTACTAATCCGTAATTAAACCACACCTTGAATACCATATGCATTTTGGGATGCCATGCAAGGAGAATGACATCAGGCTGCCAGAAGAAGTCTGGAAGAAATTCATTAGACAATTGTATAAATTTGACAGGAAATTATATCACTTAGCACTAGAGGAATTGAGTTTTTCCTCATCAGAGCAGACAAGAGACAGCAAGATATGAAATATAGCTACAGTAGATCGCCACAGTGAGATATGAAATAGCCTGAACAGGAAGGGGAGAAAGGAAGGTCACAGGCAGAAAACTGTAGCAATAGATAGAATCAAAGCTACTTTAAAGAAAAGTTATAATTAAGTGTTTTTCAACTCTGAGTGTACACCTTTCATATAACAAGAATGAAAACAATGCAAGTTCTTTATGATAATTATATATGATTGGAAATATTAGTAAATATTTACATACTGCCTTTCTTATAATTTACACTAAAGTGTTTTACATGCATGATGCTCAGTTTTATAAGAATAGTGTGGGAGTTGCACCCAACTGTGTAACTGTGACAAAGGGAACATTGCAACCTCTGTCACTTATCAGTACACTGATATTGTGAAATGCATTGTTCTCTACTGTGTCATAGGGATATCAGTAGTCTTTGAGAAGTGGCATGCAATCTACCTTTGCATGTGTATGGGGAAAGAGGTGAAAGTTGTACCATGGTTGTATGTCATATGTTTTCCACAAAGTGTGTCTTTACCACATGTATTCCTATAAGATGCATATGTGTATTAACCAGCATTGTTTTTAAGCTTCTGTCAGATAGGATATATTTAAAAATGGATCTACAGTGATTAAAGTACAGTGAATAAATATGTGGTGTCAAGTGCACTGCATAGCTGTGTCCATGGTCATTATGGGAACTGCATGATCCTGTTTCATCTCACAGGGATATTTAAAGGGTGATAGGAAGAAACCTTTGCTATTTGGTATGATGAACTATTTATCTCATAGTCATGTAGTTTAAAGACTGTGATGCTAACCAGAGTAATGTGCTTCTAATACTGCAATCAGTTTTTACTGTGATTGTATTATGCATTAAAATAATATCGATGTGTGACTTTCCAGGAATTTCTTTTAACATGAGATTGCTGACTTTGAGCTCCCACAATTCTTAGTACACATTAAAACTAAGTCTGTGGGAAAAAAATACTGAAATACTGGTCACATTTTTACACAAAATAGTTATAAGATGCTAGCAGAAAGTAAAAGGGAATGCAATGAAATATAATATTTTTGCATCGCTATTATGTCTGCATCTTCCTGTTTGTATCACATGACATTCCATTTCTCACAAGTTACTTCCTGTAACTGTAAACCACGGAGCAGGGGTTTATACTAGATCATCACCTGTGATTGTTACTTCACATTTTCTAATTGTTTTGGGAACAATGCTATTTTTCTTTATACTTAAAGTGTTTTACTGCTGGCTTAGTCCTGTAAATATAAGCATCTGCAGCTTAACCTGTGAACATTTCTGACTGCGAACTTTTGTCTTCAAATATGTAATGTATGTTTTTGGGACCAACTTACTGCCTGGAGTTGTTAAAATACTTCACAGAAAGGGTCATGGGCCCTTTGAATACAGTCCAAGGCTGGGTGGTGAGTAAGAAATCCATTAAGACATTGAAGAGATTGCTTTCTGATTGGCAGATAAAGTATGAGGGAGTACATGGAGAGCAGATAGCATATTAAATGCAGTTAAATGACACAATAGATTGAATAACTGTCCCCTTTAAAAGTCAAAGTAAAATTAGACAAGTGAAGATCTATATTTATTGCACAGAAATCAAATTGCGGAGATAAAAACAACAGAACCAGTTTCACCCTACTACACATTATGCCATTAGAAGTAAACACACATTTCTTTAACCCAAATTAGTCAGAAGTCACATCTGACTAAGCACTTATCCATTACATCTTCCTGCAATTTATTTATTTGTTTTATGTCTTTTAGAATCTATTTATGGTGAAATTTTGTTTCCACATAAAAAGCATTTGGACTGATAATGAGCAATATAGTTCCCATTCTAGGACAATAGTTAAAAACAAATGTCTTAAAAAAAAAAAAAAGAGGTAATGCATCTTTCACAACTTCCGGGTCTTCACTCCAAGATAACAGATTCCCAGCTTCATCCAGCACGAAATGCCATAAATGATCTGCATTTTAACCACGCTACTTCTGAATGATGGTCTTATTTCAGCATTTAAGCATGATTCCACAAAGATTAAGGAATTCTTATGCTCTCGATGTTGTGAATGTAATGATATATTTTAGTGTACTATATGAATGAACTTACATCTTCAATAGTTTTATACTATTACTCATCTATCATGTGTATTTAACTTGTCGCCTGTAAATAACTCTGTAAATAAGGGTCTGCACATATTTTAAAACAAGGTAGTCCCACCAGAAACACTGCAGCTTTCTAGTTTAAGGCAGACTACAAATTTAAAGAAATAGTCAAATCAACATGATAAAAAGGGAATAAAGAAATACATTACTAGAGTCACACACTGACCCAGAAATGGGTAAAATTTACAGCAGCATTTTAACCCGTTAATTGACGTACCACCACCAAGTCATCTTTAATACACAGCAACTAAATACAGAAAAGCACACACGCGCGCGCACACACGCACGTACACGTGTGCGCACACACTCACACATGCGCGCATGAGTAGTGGAAGCATCGCATCGTCATAGCCATCAACACTACTATTTATCTCTTTTATTTGTTCACTATCTAAATGGGCTGTCTATTGAACTTTTCAGCCATGACCTGAGCTTAAAGAGCAGAAAACACATTATGGTCTTTCAATGAACAATATTATGTACAAAATGAGCACATTCGTACAATAATGCTAAGACTGAATCCAGATAGGATGATTTTAAAAGCTTTAGTCAGAGTACATTTAGAAAAAAAAATATGTACAAAATGCAAGCTAAGATATGAATAAAATACTATGCAATCATACATGTAATACTGTGCAATCATACATGCACTACAGATGTCATAATTAAAAACAAAGTGATTTCCTATATGCATTTGGAATATATGCATACAAGATGCTGCATTAAGAGGTTGAGAAAAGTTTCTTAAATGCGTTATGCTATTTATGGTATGGGATGGTAAGTTACCAAACCATTGGCATGGTAGCAGTTGCAGGTATATTCTGTAAAGAGAGATCTTTAAATGCATCTTAGAAGCTTTTAATGGTTTCTAGATTCTTGATATCTGTAGGCAGGTGATTCCAGGTAGCAGGTCCCATTCGAGACAAGGCTGTCTCACCTACAGCAGTTTTAAGTGGAGGGCATACTAGAGTGAAACTGTTGTCCTGTGTAATTCTGAATACATAAGAATGGTCTTGTAAAGGTAGTTTCACCGTAAAAGGGACAGTGACACCTCCCAAATTAGAGTACTTAGAAGAAAAGCAGCTCTATGAGAAGCTCTGTGAAGACCACTAGGAAATTGTTTGTAAATTCAGTATCTTGGGATCTCCTAATGTAATGAATCTGCAGATTTTATTCTCTGCGGAATTTATTCTGTGAGTATTGTTCTCTGAATGCTTAATGAGAAAAGGAAAGCCACATTTATGTTTAGGAATTAAAATATACTATACTGTACTACACTATACTATACTATACTAAAAATGCTACATGATGAATGCAGTAATTCACTTCTATAGACTGGACTTTGCAGTACACATCATAATTAAAAACAAAGTTATTTACTATTGCACAGAAGAGAATACTGAAGCAGTTCTGTAACTAAAAGTATTTAAACTATTGTACTAAACTGAATTCTGATGGTTCATGCAGTGGCAGAAATGGAACATTTATATTTTGTTATACTTTTGAAGTACCATTAAATCATTCTTTTATGATGGTAATGGAAAGTACCTGGAGAGGAAGTCTATCAGACCATTTGAAAGAGTTGATGTAGTAATGGCATATTCTCTGAAGCAAGAACCAGTGAGATTTCATGGACGTTTTAGAGTGTAATGCAAGCAGACACTAATGTCTGGTGTTCTACAAGGACCAAAGACATTTCTGGAAGTTTTGGAATGTAATACAAGCAGACACTAATGTCTGGTGTTCTACTTGTGTTAAGAATGAATACCACTTTGTGGTCATATGGGTTGATTACATAAGAAGTAGAATTGGGCATCTTGTGGTAGGTGAAATGAAGTTCAGCCCATTCCATTATGCATGTAGTTATGTTATACACATATACACACACATGCAAGCACATACACACATGAACAAATGCACAGATGCACATATAAACACACACACGCGTGCGCGCGTGCATGCACAGGCAAACACATACACACACACACACACACACACACACACACACACACACACACACACACACACACACACACACACACACACACACACACACACACACACACACACACACACACACACACACACACACACACACACACACATGCGCACACTCTCTTGGTTTGTCTCTCTCTGTGTCACTCTGTATCAATTACATTTCACAAAATGTTAGCACAGATGAATCAATATGTAAGGAATATCACTTCAAGAACCTGCCAGTTATTATTTCTGACATATTTTCCAAGATATTCTAAGTAGGAAAGAATGCTGGAATGCAAACATTTGTTTCCAACAAAGACTTTAAGAATATATAAGTATACCAGACATGGCTTGATAAGGTTCACAGTGTTATCTTTTTCACTTAAATGTGACCAGTGTGCATAGTATTAATATATCATGGATGTAAGGTACCACTAGATTTGCAGACACGAGGAGAACAGTATGCACTTAGTGATAACAGAAAAAAAGCTTTGCATTTTTGTGACTGGTTGACTTGGTGCATTCTTAAAATTAAACCTCTCATGCATGTAGTATGGTAGACATTGCAATATATCTAGTAAAGATTACATTATTTGTCTAGAAAGACAATAGTGAACACCTGTAGCAGAAACCTTATAATTGCTGTGAGCTGTCATTGCACTGGTGCAAAAATGTGACTTGAAATAGCTGGAAATGTACATCTAAATTAAAATTCATTCTCAGCAGTGCAAAACAATGATCCATATAAACTTTTAAAGGCCAAAATAGTTTGTACAAATATCTCTAATTATCCACAATAGTGAAAAATACATTCATAGCATATGGTAGGTCAACATTGTTCAACAGATTAGGGAATTTCGTGATTGTTAGTTTGCCAATTGCTTTTGATATGCTACAATTAATCCCAAACTGGTATCACTCTGCCCCTCAGATGCCAAGCACATGACTCACTGCAGCTGACAGCTAAAGCATGCATCTGTCATGAGGTCAGATGTTCTCTTGGCAAATGCTTTCAAATGAAGTAATTAAGTAACTGTGCTTCTAAATGTAGATTTATGAACTGTTTTGTTTAACTATCAAGAAGGTGGGTATATGTTGTTTTTTGTACATAACTACAACACAGGCCAATGATTTAGATTTATTGGCAAATGTTCTCAGACAATGGAAGTTTATGTTCATTTAATAATACTTTTATTCAGGCATATAAAGTTGGTACACTTTTGTTAAGAATTGCACTTATTTATTTAGTGAAGGTATGGAACATACATTTTTGTTATCAACAGAAGACAATCATATTGACCAGACACATGGTGCAGGAAAATGAAGGACCCTGGCTATGACCCAGGTGATTCATGTTTAATTAACGGCATGGGTGGTGGAGGGTCCAGTAGGGGATGAGTTTGAGTGTCTGACTTCAGTTCATCCTTCATGAGCAGAAGGTGGTATCTAGGCCCACCACATTAGTAATACTAGTAGGTGAATGATCCCTCATGGAAGACACTAGGCAGTATATTTTTGTTTTATTTGCTTTCTGGGGTAGAGCACTGATCTTCATGGACCTTTTTCACACTCAGCCCAGGAGTGGTGTCTGGTTAAGTGACTTTCTCCGAGTCATAATGCTAGGCAATGGAGGCTGAGGAAATCAAACCTTGCACTTCTGGACTACATGAAACAGCTCATTAGCAGTGCCTTAATCCTCTACGCCAGATACCAGATGAAGACTCACACTCTTAAAGCAATGTGACTGTGACTGAGTCAGTGAGACAGGCCTGTGTGGGATCACACATGTGTCCCCTCCCCCCACCCCCAATTCAGGCATCCATTGTGAATCCAAAACTGCCTACCAGAGAAAGGTTAGTCAGCCAGTCTATCTGACCTACTGACTAGTCCACACCCTACTACCCAAGGCTTACCTGTAATGTGGGGATGGGCTGTGTGCTCCCATATAAGAAATGGGCCTTAGGGTTCTTTCCCTGGCCAGGCATGGGCCCAGCATTTGTTCTAGGTGTTTTCTGAGAGCCCCCTAGACAAGGAATGAATGGGACATAGGACTCTTTCCTGCCAAGGAATGGACCTGATATATGGTCTGGAGCTCAGGGCTTCTGAACTTCCAAGTGGTCCAGTTCCTATCCCCCAGGAAGATGAGGAGAAGTAAATGGGTTAGTTGTCTGAAGACAGATGACCATTGGGTAAACTTAGTAGATTGGGAGGTACAATAGAAGAATATGATACTTGACAAAAGTAACAAAAGTAAGGTGAAACAATAATTTTGTGACCATCCTGGCGGGACAGTTGGTATAATGGTTAAAGTAGTCACCTTACAGATACAAGGTGCAGGGTTTGATTCTTAATATGGCACCATAAATTCTTACCCGGGATAGCTCCCATAACCTTTCTGCAGATGGACAGTCATCATTAAATGCAATCTTGGGTATTGACTAACATTTCTATGGTATTACATTGGGATGAAATGGCTAGGCTTAAAATGACCTCCAGGTCGATAGCCTAGTAATCTCCTATGATCCTTTCATCAGTGCATTTCCTTATGATAATGAGCTAATTTAATAATATTTCATTTTAATAGTGATGACCGAAATTATGAAATCAACTATGATGTGTGTGTGTGTGTGTGTGTGTGTATGTGTGCACTGCTAGGAAAATTTAATGTGCTGGTCAGTGATTAAGGTATGACCATGAATACTATGTTCTGAACTGTAGATCTATGAGAGTTTATGTAAGGGGGTGTCAAGCAGATGTCCTTTAATCATACTTCTCAAACTCATAACTCAGGGATATGGGGAGTGCTAACAGTGGCCAAAGTCAAATGCCCAAAACCAGAAACATATTTTTAATATTCATTATTTACTTAGAAAGATGACAAATAGAGGTGTATAGCATTTTCTGAAAGCATTTAATCCCTGTTTAGTAAATGCAATCCTCAGCAATTTGCCTAATATTTCATAAGGAATAGAACAGAATTCTAAGGCAAAATCCAGGACATTCTAGATAATCACAGGCAACTGAGTGGTATGCCTAGATGGGAAAGTGACTAGTTTCTACTCCTACTATAGTCTTTGGGGGTTAGTATAATGGTTATGGTGTTTACCTCACAGTCACAAGTTACAGGGTTAGATTCTCACCTTTGAAAGGAAAATTGGCAAGGCTGAAAATGGCTCACAGGGACAGCTAGCCTAGTACTTACTATTTAGTACTTACCTGTGAAGAACTGAGATATACAGGTTATGGTGGATGTGAATAACATAGCATCAAATACCCTCCACCAAAGATGCCTAGGTTTTAGCAATTCAAATGGGAGGAAGTTGCAAGAGAGCTTCCTTACTATTGACTGTTGAATGTAAAATATTAGCTATCAGCTGTTTTACTCAGTCACTGTAACCATGAAACACTCACTTCTTATCTTGGCACTAAATATGGCAATGACTGTTTGCCAAACTAGACTAAGAAGTCACAGAGCTGATAAATAGGCTATGTCATAAGGTATCACCCTGTATGCCAAAATAGTGAAATGTATTTATTAAGATGTTTTACACTCTTAAGTGTATCCCACAGATATCTGCTTGGAGTAGGCCTGACTGAACATAGAAAATATACTTTTTGACAGCAGCAGTCCAGGATTAAAACAATGCTAGTTCATGTATAATCCAAATGTTTGATCTGCTTAGAAGAATACATCAGATAAGCATCAAAACTGAACCATCCTGTTAAAAATACTTTTTATCCTTGTTGTTCTCAAATACCATTGCCTTGATTTTGCTGAAGTCAACAGTTTGTCATAACATCCAATGGCATTACTTATTAACTACTCCATAACTGAAAGTCAACAAGCAAAGGAGAGTAGTTTTGCTGAAACTGAATTCATCCTCAAGTCCTGGTAAGTACCTTCATGAGGTGGACCCTGTTTTTCACAAAATCTCACCAAGACAACACTGATATATGGTCTGTATTTATATAGCATATAGCATGGACAGAAGTATGTCAAAACTTAAAAAAGATAGCTGGGTGCACAAGACCCAGGATAAAAAAAAAGTGCTCAATCCTGGTAGGCCCAATGGTGCCAGGACCGGAAAAAATGGCAGTGTAGAATCCTCAAAATACGGAAACATTCCTACAATTGGATCAGGCCAGGCCCATGGGGAGGACGGCCTGCCTGTTGTAGAAGAAAGTAGCAGTCCACAAAAATCACAAAAAATGATATGCGAAAGAAGAGCCATAAAGACAATCGAGTGGACTACTGAGAATAAGAAAGAAATTATGTATTGTTACTATTATGCAAAGAGCCCTGAATTTCCAGACACAAGATATACAAAAAGATTAAGAGAGAAATTAGAAGAAAGAAAAATATTTCCACAAGAAAAACTGTCAGAAGCTTCAAATAAAAACTTGTGTTCATTAATACAAAAAAAATGTGAAGAACAGTCTATAGACCAAGAAACTTTGATCTATTTGGAAAAAAGAAGCATTTGAGGAAGTTCAAAAATATAAACAACAAAACCTAGAGATTTTTAAAAAGTATAAAAAAGAAATATGGACATGGAAAAGAAACAGAGATTTGATATGGTGCAATATTTATGCAAAGGCAAAAGCCAAATTAATCAATATAAAGAATGTAGCCCAAAGATATTAGAAATGAAATACAGGTAACTGCATCCAGATATGCGAAATTTCACAATAAAAATAATATCACAAAGAGAGAATGTAGAAAAGAAGATTAGTAAAGTAGAAGTTAAAAAAAAAACAGAAGTTGAAGTTATGGAGTGCCTGCTCAGCATGATGGAATGAGTCTCCAAAGTAAGGAGAAACGGGAAGATCAGGAGACATCTGAAGGTGAAATGTGGACATGGGAAAGGAAAAGAGATTTAATATGGTGTAATATTTATGCAAAGGAGAGAGAGCAAAACTAACCAATACAAAAAGACAGCACCAAAGATATCTGAAGAGAAATACAGGCAAAGAAATCTGGACATGGAAAACTTTACAATACAAAAAATAAGAAGACTAAGAGGAAATGTAGAAAAGGAGATTAATAATGGAGAAATTAAAGAAACAGAAACTGAGGTTATGGAGTATCTGCAAAGTGAAGGATTCAGTGTAGAAAATCTAATTCAGAAAGCATTACAACAGGATAGAGCAATGGACATCCAAATTAAGAGGAAACCAGTGGAACGGGTTGCAATTGGTCAGGTGCCATATGAAAATATTTTGTAGCCTTCCACAGAAACCAGTATAAACCTTCACTTGAAGCTAGACAGCAAAGAAAGGAACAGGAAATTCTGGAAACTCTTATGAAGTCAATGTTGAGGAGTGATAGGCTAGTGAGTTCACATATGAAAGAACAACGGATGGCACAGGATGAAGTTGAAGAGAAGGTGCCACAGGACAATGCTATAGAACTTTCTATAGAATCCCTGCAGGAAATGGAAAACAAAAAATGTGCCCTCAGTTTAGAAGAAAAGGAGCTAAGAGAAGAGTTGATTAATTTAATAGTGATAGACATATTGAGATCAATGAAAGCAATAGACTGCAGAAGGTCAATAAAACCCAAAAAGCCAGAAGTTTGATAAAACTAATGAATACAGCAATTAGGACTATCCATAGAGATCCATCTGATAGAACAGAAATAAACAGGATATATTACTGTGCAGCTAAGTTAATAACTGATAAAGTTCTACCACAAGAACACAGGGTAGCGAGGGAAAGGAAGGAGGAAATCAATCACCATCATGGAACTGTAGAATAAAGAAAACTATAAAACAAGACAAGAAGTGGCACTGTTAGAAAAGTACAGAAGAGGCAACAATACTTAGAAAGATCGGCATTATAAAAGAAATGTGCAGTATTAGAACAGATCAGGATCTAACATGCACTATCGCAAATAACTAACTAAAAATCTCAGCACGGGTGGACTAAACAGGAGGCCAATGAGTTCCTTGAATTTTTAAATAACACCACTACTTTTTTCAGGTTCACCAACTTTTGGCATGCGTGTGAGATACATTATTTAGATATCCATTTGAATTTTGAAGGGGGATTCTTAAAAGTGGCATCCATAAGAAGGAAACTTTTTCAAATTCCATGCTCCATTTTAGTAGTTGTCACCCTTATCACCAGAAGAAGGGAATCATCAAGGGGCAGATGGTCAGACTGTCGAAACTGGTGATCAACTCTGATACTTTTAAATGTGAGTTGTTTCAACTTGTAAGGATATTTTTAAATAGGGGGTATCCCTTAAAATTTATTTTGATGGTCAAACATGAGGTATTAAAGAAGAAAGATACACTTTACCAACCTATACTTCATGCTGGGTTACCAGTAAAACCACCCCAACAACAGTCTGATGGTTCATCTACAATGGAGCTTAGATATAATCACCTCTCCCAAGATATTGTTTCAGCCATTAACTATGCATGGCACTTTGGTCTTAAGGATGCAAGTAAGGAAATTCTTGGCCCGAGACCTAGGATAGTTTACAGTCGAGGGAGAAATGTTAAGGACATTATGGAGAATTCTAGTTGCAAGTCTTTTATATCTAGAATGTACAAATGTGGGACCTGTAGGGTATGTAAGTACATCAATGATGGCCCATACCTGGTTACAGCCATTCTTTGAGCTGCCCAGGAAGGTGCAGCTGTAACACTAACATGTTAGTATATATTGCCACCTATATCAGCTGCACCAGTTTTTATGTGGGCAAAACTGTAAGACTTAATGAAAGGATTACTGAACATGTTAGGGCCATCAGAAATAAAGATGCTCACAATGCACTCTATAGACATAGTACATGCTGTACTAATTTTAAAAAGTTTATTTTCTTTGTCATTGACAAGGTGAAAAGTAGTGAAAGAGGAGGTGACTTGAAACTAAAGGTGGAAAATTTGGAGACCATGTGGCAACTTAGGCTAAATGCTATGCATCCACCTGGCCTCAATGACAGTATTGCAATTCTTCCTACACTTAAGGCTAAAGCAAATGTGATTAAATAAAATTTATTTTTTTATATATTTAACAACATATATCAGCATCTCAACATGTTATATCTTTAAGCATATTATACAAGTGCATTTTTATCTTGTATCTTGGTTCAGTTATGTTTTTATATTTCATGTATGATCAACTGGTTTTATAAAAATGTTTGCAATGATGTCATTCAATGTGGATTGGTCAGCAGTTAGGGGATGGGGTATTTAAATCGTGTTTGTACTAACCAACGTTACTCTGATGAAGCCATTCTTATGCTGAAAGTGCTCAGTCATTGGGATCTTTGTGTTTTGTGCTATTAAATCGGTGAAACCACATTTGTGTTGTGACTTTTTTATTTTTATTTCATTGTTTTTTGTTTTGTTGGAAGATTTGGTGTTTTTGTGACTCATGTTGATCAGGATTGAATGCAGGAATGGTTAAGGAGACGCAAATTCAAACCAAGAAATGAAAGGTTAATATTGTTGTCCCAAGGCAGTGGGCTACATACACATTGGTTTAAAAATCTATTGAACATGTGGGAGAAACAGACAAATGTAGTTTTTGTAAAACCGAATTGGAAACAGTTGCACACCTCATTGCTGGTTGTGCCATATTAATGGCAGAAGAACTGTATACTGAAAGGCATAATTTGGCAAGACTGTTGCACTGGAGATTGTGCAAACATCATGGAACTGAAGTGGCTGACAAACACTGGAAACATGAGACAGAAAGCATCATAGAAAATTATGAAGTCTGCTTCAAATGGGATCTCCCATTACTGACATTTCAAAAGATAGATGTTACAAAACTGGATATAGTGGTCCATGAAAAGAAGACAAAAGTAACATTGATCACTGAAATCACCACACCCAGTGACTACAGTGTCTTGCATACAGAGAGACACAAAGTCATAAAATATCAGGATTTGCAGTCAGAAATGAGAGCAGTGTGGAAGAAAGATACCCAGACAGTTCCAGTAGTAGTAGAAGCAATGGGTCTTATAAAAAAAATCTACAATTGTATTTAGATATGTTACCAATACATGTAACCCCGTACAAATTACAGGAGTCATTACTGGGCACATTGTGGGTGCCGCAAAGAGCACTTCTGGCTAACATCAAAGATTGAATCAATACTAATTTCATGAACTTTAATCATACCCTGACTTAGAATAGAGTCCACTATCATCATGGTATTAGAAACCCAAAAGATTTGGAGAAATTAAAAAAGGGTCAACAGTTTGTTATAATACCCAATGGCATTATTTATTAACTGCTCCATAACTGAAAGCCAAATCCCCACTCTTTAGGAACAATTATAAATGACTCCTCTACACAAAGGAAGTTCATCCACAGAATTATCTAACTGCTGGCCCATAGGTATACTTTCATCACTAGCCAAGATCCTGGAGAAGTGCATTCACTCCCACATCTGTTCAACTGTTACCCTATCTCTACTGCAAAAAATCACAACTCTTTCTCTTCCTCTGAATCATTGTTGTCCAATTCTCAATTGCTTCTTAATCCCAGCAAAACCAAAGTTATACTTTACACCACTAAGAATAATACACAGCAAAAACAGTCATTCACCATTACATCAAATATCACCACACTAGAAGTTATATCTCAGTCTAAATTGTTAGGAGTAACTATTGATGAGAAGTTGGAATTCAACCACCACACAACACAAATAATAAAAGAAAAGAAAAACACTTCCAAAACTAGGCACTTTATATAGAGTGAAATACTACCTTAATAACAAAACCTGAAAACACATTGCATCTTCTTACCTACTACTATCACTACTTTATGCAATGCCCGTCTTTACAAACCTAAATGTTAACTTAATATTTAAATTAAACATATGCTACAATACGATTGCTAAATTTGCCTCAGATCTTACCTTATATTCCCACCACTGTCTAGCCCTCAAAGAAATGAAATGGTTAGAACTTCCAAACCAATTTACCTACTCACAATAGATCAATGTCCATAATTTTTATACCAATCTGAGAAATGTCCTGACCTTCAAAATACCCTCCACTAAAAATCTTTAAGATCTATAAATCAGTCTCAAACCACCTGTAAGGGGCTCTGGATATGCAATCGATATTGCAAAAATCTGGAACACCATCCCCCTCTACCTCAGGCTTATACCCAAACTCATAATTTCAAATTCACTATCAAAGAACATCTCTACAAGTCTTGGATATGTTCCTGCCATACTCCACTTTAATCAAAAAGTATCCTATAACCAAATTTTTCATACAGTACTATTTCCTCTTCTATTATTCCCCACTAATCTCTTCTGTTAAAAAATAAAGAGTAATAGACAATAGTCCCAACTCACTTTCACTATTGTCTCAAATACTCCTTCTTTCCATTGTTACCCTGGTTTAAATGCTCTTCTATATACTTTCCTTCCTCTTTTCTCCCAAAATGCTGCTCTTTAATACACTTTTCCTCCTCCTCTCTCCATAAAATGTTCTGTTACTCCTATCAACTATTTAACTCAATAATGCTTTTATTTAATTTTCTTCTGCCATTAGCCCTAACTGTGAAGCTTTTCTCTCTGGGCCTCTGCTGAAATAGGGTACGCAAGTCATCCCAGTCAGACTATCCCAGAAATGAAATGCTAAATAAAATAAAATAAATAAATAATAATGACTCAGACATTCATTGTCTCAGCACTTTGATAGTGACCATAGTCATCCATAATTAGTAAAAATACAACAAAGGCAAGGGTTCACTCCCAAACACAATTTTATATACAAGTAGTAATGTCACATTTTAAAGAAGATTGCACAGTCAACTATTTTAAAAGAAAATACAGGTGAGCTTGTAGCATCTCTTCATCCCTCAACTTTGTTATTTTTTGATAGTTTTTACAAGATTTTAACATTTTTCAGTATAAATGTTAGTTACATGAAGTATACTGTGGGCCTTGAATTCAAAATCTACTGCCTTGACTAGAGATAAATGAAGCAGCAGCCTATAAACAAGTTGTCATATCATATAAGGCGGTTTTATTAAACACTAATGGGAGTACTCTGAAAACTATCACTGCAGACATTTTACTCATTAAAATATTATCTTGACTGCAGCATTTTCATGTTGCTTTACTGATCATGCAAAATGGTGTTAGAAAAGAATCATCTCTTGCTATCTTGCTTTTTCGCTGTGTCCAAAGTATGGTAATTATCAAACATAATCAAAATTCCAAATACAGTGCATTACAGGGTACAATATGGTTTGTCACTTAGTGTGGGGAAAAAGCAGCAGCATTTTGGACTGTTCTAAACCCTGTTTTAATTAAATGAGTTTGCAAAGATGAAAATAAAATGTGTCTGCAGGAAAACAGCAGGCATGCGCATATCTTGAACAAGATGTCCAAGCATTGCAACACTGCAAATGCATTCATTGCAGTTCAAAAAATGATGATCCAAAACTCAGATTTAAGAGGTACTAATAAATCTGCAAAGTACTGCTGTTAAGACCTACTAAATTAAATCCAGCAAATCTTTTTTAAGCAAGTATATTCCTCAACATACCTTTCTATTCACTTTGATTGTAGGTTTAAAAATACTCATGAAATTTATGAAATGCTTTCCTTCAGACATGGCATTTATAGCTTGTAGATATCCTCTATGACCACTGAAAAGATTTAGGGCCGGATAATGAAGGCTTGCACAGAGTCTAAGAGTAGAGTAAGACTCCAGCAAGCCAACATGTCTGCCGAGCGATCCAGGAACAGCCGGCAGGGGCATGCAACTGAGCTCTCCAAACTAGTCCTACACAGACAGGGCTGGGATATGCAAATTACCTCAATTGCAGGCGAAAGCCATGCAAATGAGGTAAATTTGTAATCCAGGAAACCCAAACCTGTCCGAGTAGGACTAGTGTTATTTGCAGAAATGTACTCAGTTGATAACTGAGTACGGTTCTGCAAATAGAAAAACTGAGCCATGTCAGCTGGAAAAAAAGCATGCATTCACAGGAGGAAGCATTCCAATGGCCAAAAATACAGCCATTGGCAATGGGAAGTGATGCAAATTAAAAATAAAATAACTTTTTTTTTCAATCCCGATTTCCGGGGTTTAACCGTAGCACAGCGCCGCTCAAACGTGCTGCACCCTAAAAAGCAGAAAATTGATAATTAAGATCCACAAATGTGGATTTCATAGCTAAAATTAATTTACAATGCAAGGGAATGGCAGGCTGAAGACAACATGGCCACTGAGTAGAGGTTGTTAAGGGTGGAAGCTCAGTCTAAGAGATGCAACTAAGCATAAGTAGGCAATCCTATGCAAATGAGAGTTATGATAGAGAATCGCAAGTTTACATAGCAAATGAGCACAGTCAGTGGAGTGTAGGAGTAGGATAAGGGGAGTAACAGAGTAGAAGATAGGTGACATCACGAGGGGGTATGTATGAAGGGAGTGCAGCTCATTCGAGCAGAGTGACATGTGTCAGCTTACATTTACATAATAGTGAAAGAGGTGTGTCAACAGGTAGGCCAGGTAAAGTCAACAAATCGAAGGCGTATGCTATGGATAACACCAAAGTTTCTTGCTGAGCGTGCATGCTCGCGTGTGCGTGTCAGTAAACCTGAGTAAGACAGTGTGCATGCGTGTAAGCATGTGTGCGAGCGTGTAGGCTTGAGTAAGCATATGTAAGGCTGTGTAAACAGTTGTAAGCAATTTTGCGCCGGTGTGTGTGCATTTTAACAAGAATAAGCAAGATTTAGTCCGTGTAAGCATGTGTGCGCATGTGTGAGCTGGTGTGCGCGTGTTTGCGCTTGTTTGTGCGGTGCTGCCCCCTGAGGAAACAGAAAGGGAAAAAGAAGCACAACAAATAGTAGGAAGTTAACCAGGGAGTACTAGCAGAGCTAACAGGTGAAAACAATCAGAATCAGGCAATTACACAGGCAGTACACTAGCCCAGCCCAGCACTTAAAACTCAGCAAAAACCATTCCAGTATGTTTTCCCAGACACACTGCAACACTGCAGTAAGCTAATAGAAGTGAAAACTGAAAAAGCTTTACTGAGACAAAGAAATGTTAGGGGCTGCCATTGATGTCATAAGGCAACATATGCAACATGCTGAGGGTGGTGACAATGCAAATGCTGCTGAGCAACCCACAGTGAGGAGACGGAGAAGAGTGTACAGGCTTAGGGTAATCTACCAGGGGCTACATGAGCTGGAGATAGTGGAGCGCTATAGAGTGGACAGTGACCTCATGCAGCAAATTGTTGAGCTGTGCAGGCCACACCTCACACACAGAACCAACAGAGGGGAACCCATCCCAGTGGAAACCAAGGTATGTGTTGGTTTAAGAATATTAGCAACAGGTACCTTCCAGAGACCAACTGGCAAAATGATGGGGATTTCACAGGCATCAGCATCTAGGGTACTGCACCAGTTCCTGAATGCCATGGCAGCACATGTCAGTGATCATGTATATGTCCCCAATTCCCGTGAGGTATTGGCCAGCAATATGCGTCTCTTCCAGAAAATAGCGGAATACACTGAGGTAGTGGGTGCAATAGACTGCAATCACATTCGCATCAAAGCACCAGCCAGTGAGCAGGGTAGGGTCTACTATAACCGCAAGGGTTACCCCTCCATCAACTGCCAGGTCAGGTGTGATGCCCAGGGCAAAATAATGAATGTGTGTGCTGGCTGCCCTGGAAGCTACCTTGACTCCCATATCTGGCATCTGACACAGCTGTACCAGACATTTGCCAATGGGGACATCCCTCATGGTCACCTAGTGGGGGATGCTGGATATGCACTCGAGCCATGGCTGATGACACCCATCAGAAATGCACACACACCTGAACAGGAATGCCATAATGAGTCACACGCACAAACATGAAATGTAATTGAGCATGTGTTTGGGCTGCTCAAGTCATGGTTCCGGTGCCTGGACACATCTGGTGGAGCCTTGCAGTACTCACCAACTACATGTACCCAAATAGTCATGTTATGTGCTATGCTACACAATATGATCCTGCGTAAACAGCTGCAGCAGGAGCAGCATAGGGCCGGGCACAACAGCCCCCCACCATTGCCAAGGCCATCACAGGCAGAGCGTGACTCAGAGGAGGAACAACCTGAGCCTGCCCCAGTAGGCAGAAGGAGGCATGCCAGTATGCTTTGGCCTTGGCAAAGAGGCAAGGCATAGCATATATACTGGTTCAATAGGAACCCTGGAAACTATACCTCTCTCCGACTTGCACATATAGTAAAAGCGATGCCTAACTTGACACTACCTGTTAACAAACATGTATAGGGAGTGTAAAATGTGCATCCGACATAGTCAGCCCTGCAGCACCACCTGAGGCATGATTGCTATGTGTTAAGCAATATAAAGCACTGCTAAAAAGCTCTCACCTCTATTTAGTATATGTAAACAAAATTGCACACACTAAGTAGCACAACTATAGGCAATGTTCAGCAATATTGTGCACTGTCCAGCAATGTTGGGCAACATTGAGCAATGTTGTGCAAGTCTGGTCAAATGTGGGTATAGTTCATCAAAAGCAGGTTAACAAGTTCATATTTGCTTCACTTTTCTTGAAGCAGTCTGTTCTGGCATGTATGAAAATATGAAGCAGTGACAGTCCTCGAACCCAGAATACAGTACACTATAGTCAGAGTACAGAACCACTAAACCATGACAGTATGTCAATGGTCAGCTTGTATGAAAAAATGTTGATAAGTCAGTGCTAAGTATCTCATGGAAACCTTGCAGGCATAGCATAATCCCTGTTGAGTTAAGACACAAAGGTGAGGCCTGCAGTAATAATAGAACCTGATGTTCAACACACATGTAGTATAAATTTTAATATTGGTAATGTTCACACACGTCAACAAATGTAGTGGACCTCAGACAGCAACATACTGCAAGGTCACACTGGGCATGCTCACACACTTGAAACTATGAGACAAATGTCAGGCAACAAAACACTGAAAGTCTGAACTGGGCATGCTCACACACTTAGGGCAAGTTTGAGTACAGCAGTGGGCCACACATATCCCTCAGTTGCATGTGTCAACCTAGGAACCTCGCACTATTCACCAATCCACCATATGCACACAGTGATATGACAACAGACACAATATAATATAGTGAAATCCTGTCACAATCAAAAATGTTATGCAGAAACCTAGGTTGTTTATAGGAAGTGGTAAAGCAAAGAAGAAACAAAACCTGCAATCAGTACCATCACTGAACAATGTGCATCCTGAACATTAGCATAGGTTCAGAGGTTGACACTAGGCTATCTGCCCTAGGGTATGTAGAAGCCTAGCCACAGTTGTATTTTGCAACCATGCTAGATCAGTAGACTGTGCCTGTTAATAGTAGTTCACACAAGATATCTCACATATGTTCATTTCATTCTGCCTCTTTCTAGTAAGGACCCATAACATATCCCAGGGCTAAACATATGATCACCCATCCACCTGTGAAGATGTCACCTGTAGGTGGTCAGCGTGGGTCTGTGCATATGTGGGACTGTGATCACATTCCTGAGTGAGTGGAGCCTCTGTGATGGTAATATGCCCCTCCAGCATGTCCTATTAACATCATTGCTCACGTACCTGTCCCCGGAGCATGTAGCTGTAAGTGACTTTGATATCCTCATGTGGAGCCTGTCCATCAATGCTGTGATGGACATGGCTTCAAACAAAAGGCACAGACTGCATCCAAGTAGGCAGTAAGCAACTGAGGAGAGCTGGGGTCACCATAGCCAAACTGTGCATACTATCTGTGTGAGTCCCTAGATCCACTTGGTTATGTAAATCTGTGTACATTCCAGTTGCTGCAGGTGTTGGGTAAGGTACATCCGAAATGGGGCATTGTATCCAAGCATGTGCCTGATGACTATAGGGTCACAATAACCCCACCTGATCTGAATGTAAAACCGTATGGGATAAGGTTGGCTAAATAGAAGGTGTGTCCAACAACATTGGCAACGTGAATGTCAAAGGCGAGAGTAGTAAGTATTCATTTCCCCAAATCACAAATCACACACACTGTACGTGATGTATCATTACCTATGTGGTAATGTGTGTGCACGATGTTACTACCAAAGGTGATGACTATGCATCTAAAGGAAGGTAGCTGTAGGCCATGGCTCTGGCACCAGTCATCCATCTCTGTGAGACCCTTTCTGAGGATGCTTGTGTCAGCTGTGGAGTCGATTATGGCACACAGTTTTCAGTCATCTACAAACATGGTCATCCATATTCCTCCTGTGTTAGCCAGTATGTATCAAAAATATATACAGAACAAGAGAGGTCCCAGGGCTGAGCCCTGTGGGATGCCACGTGTAACTGGTGTATAGTCAGACATGGCACCTGCAATACTGACCATGTGTGTGATATCCATGATCCAGTTAGCAATCCATCTTGTGACATATGTGTAGATATTGAATTCGGTGATCTAATGTGTAAAGACCAAGTGGGGTATTGTGTAGAAGTGTTGTGCGAGCTCCAGGTAGACTGTGTTGACAACCCTGTGTACGTCTATGGACCTGTTAGCTGTTTAAGGACATCAAACATCTGCAAGAGGCAAGATATTCCCACAACAAAACCAAATTATGTAGGTTCACAATGTGTATGTGTATGTGTTCCATGATGATACACTCCATAGCATAGCGGACCAGGATAGTTAGGCATATATTGGGATAATGTCCTGGGTCCCTTGTGGCACCAGCACTGTGGAGCGGGTACACTGTAGCTGTACACCATTCCATGGATACACATCCTGTAGTAACTGTGATATTGAACAGTGACATAATGTGAGTGTGAAGTTTGTCATGAATCTCGTGTATGCCACAGTCTGGGACACCATCTGGTCCCACTGATGCTGTGTTGTCTGATATGGAGAGGGCAGCACACACATGTTCATCTGTGATGTCAGGGAGGCTACACCCTGTTGTGATGGACATGTGCACTGCAGGGGGGATGGTGGGGAAACATTCCCACTGAACCTGTTGTCCAGGATGTTCGCAATGTCAGTGGGTTCACTGTATCATTTGTAATTATGCAGTAACATACAGCATATCTGTGAGTTCCCACCCAGGTCCCTGACATAACTAAATAAGGCCTTGTGATTGTCCATAGTGTCTGTTACAAGTGTCTGTCAGAAGTGGGCCTTAGATGAATCAACAAGTGATCGTAGCTATACCATAGTACTGATCAGAGATGCCTTCCAGATTATGATTGTGCTCTATAATGTAGTAGCCTCCTCCTGTCCCTGTCCCTGTATAGCTCAGTAATGGCCGTGGTCCAGTAGACAGGTCCCCTGCCTTTGGAGGAGTGAGTCTTGTAGTTATCTGGGATAGCATGATCCATGCATTCCAGTAGTTGTCCATAAAATGTGCTTGTAAAGTATGAAGTGGTCTGAGTCGTAATTAACACTGTCCCAGGATCATTGAGGGATACCACCTCAGTTTGTACAAGTGTGATGTTTGCTCATGAGAAGTATGTCACTGAGATCACATAGGATGTGTGTGTGTATGGGATATGTATGTCTAGTGAGATGAATGTATGTTCCGACCTTAACAATTACAGGTATACCTCTGTTGTGGAACATAGAGTCCCCATGTGGGCGATGATCAGGTCCCACATGTTTAACCCCCTGTGGGTGTGGTGACCAGGTCTGCCATAGCATTTGAGTGTAACAATCCTAGCAAGTGTTGTGCGAGGGTGTCAGTGCTTGAGTAGTATACCCAGTCAATGTTTGTGTATTTGAAGTCACACAATATAATGCTGTTTGGTGAGACCTTCACATTCCCCAGTGTTCCCAGGAATAATGACTGCTGTGCCCAAGTTTGGGAGTGTGGTCTATAACAGTCTACAAACTGAAATGCAGTTTTGCCCACTCTCAGTTGCACATGTACGTTCCCCAATGCTTTGTGCACTGCTATCAACCTGGAGGTGTGTGTATGCATGATGTATATGGATACTCCCCCTATTGTTGTTGTCCAGTCCGAGTCTTGTGTCTGAAAACCATGGTATGATGTAAAACCTGTTAGTGCTGCTGTGCTTTTGTGAGCCTGAACCAGGTGTTTGTTACTGCACATATATCGACAGATTCCATACTGATGTGAGTCCTGAGTGCATGCATTCTGAGGGTTAGACATCAGTTGTTGAGCACCATCATTCTCCGTTTCCTGTACCCTGTAAAGTCTATGGCTGTGGTTATGTCTTCTGACCCTCGCTTCAAACAGCCACTATGTGTGTGTCAAGAGCCTAAGGCAGTCTGTGAAAGCCTAGGGGTGACAGGTGCATGGCGTCCATAGCGAATGTACGTAGCATGTTGAGCATGTAATCCCAGGCTGACAGACACTGGATCCCCTGTGAATGACAACAATATGTTAGGCAACTGTTAAAAGTGATCATGTCATCTGTATACTGTGACATAGTACTTGGTGAGAGTAAGATGCTACACAAGGTCAGGGTCATACTGTCTTGGGCTACATGATCAGAGAGCTCCTCTATGTCTCTTGTCATGTAGTCCAGGGAGGAACGTCTGAGGATTTACACACCAGAATGGTCAGTGATGGAGCCATATTTGTACTTGCAGTGGACTGACAACAGTGCATGTGTCATGTGGCATATCCTGGCACCCGACACACAGCACAAAGTGACCTTCACTTTGTTCAGCCTGGTGAGTGGGATGTCAGTGTGACCGACAATTACAGTCACCTAATACAAGTGTATGAGGTGTGTTGTGTAGACCTAAGGGCAGTGACTGTGTGGCACAATAACTTTGTGAACTATGTGATATGTGTGTATGGTTGTGTGTTAGCAGTTGTTTGTGTGTCTGCTTTGGATGTCTCTGCTGCTTAGGCAGAGTATATTTAGATGCTCCAAGTATGTCATTGTGTGTCAATGTATATGGTTTGCTGTTGTCATAGGTGCATGTGCGACTGTATTTGTGGTGTGTGTGGTTACCTTCACCACCCGATAGACTGTGCCAGTCATGGCTTGGGAGAGCTCAGCCTCCTGTCTGTCTATACAGTTGTACCTCCCACATATATCTGAGTTTGTTGGTAGGAGGACAGTGTTCCCTGTGTACATCAGGCAGTTGTAAGAATGCGTCAGAATTCCAATATGCACCAGCTGGACTGGAGAGCACACACGAAACCGACCTTTGGACATGCCAGGATATGATGATGACATACATTGTCGACTGATCACAAAGGATCAGTAGTGTGTCACGTGTGTAAAAGAGCATAACAGGGTTTTAGTGTTCAGGTTTGTTGTTGCTGTAGAAAGATAATCTGCAAAGGAGTACAGACAGAAACATTACACCTCCTTCAGCTATGTCAGAAATATCGATGTACAGTCATATATGTCCTGAGTCAGGGTCAACTGTACCTGACTGACAATGTCAATATCCTGTCAGACAGGCCCATACATACATACCCACCCCCCAGTGACAAAAGGCCCTAACATCATACCAGGAGATATCACATGTAGAATGTGTAAACTGGTCCTCCCAATGCCAAATGAATCCCATCACATGGATAACATTGTTTCCCCATATGTGTCATAAGTGAATGACAGGACAAACAGACACTGCACCTGAACAGTCTGTTGAGCCTCACACTCTCTGCAGGATCTTACACCATTGAATGTGTTACAGCAACATGTGGCACACCCCACAAGTGTTGGTGCGCAACACACCATGGGCGCTATATTCCTATAAGCCTACGAAGTCCGAAATGCTAGTCCATGGAGTCCAACATGATTGCAGTCATGAACAGAGATATTGTAAACCAACAAACACACAACCCAAACATCTGTGGTATGTTAACGAGCACATCATGTTCCCCAAACCTGTTAGATATCTTGCAAGGCAGCCACCCATGACATACATCACTGACAGGAGCAACACAGGTCCCACATAGACTTTGAATAGCCCTTTACCAACATCACAGACACATGTTGTATCCACAAAACCTACAATCCGTGCATGAATATGTATTGTCATATGAAGGAATGGTAATTTGTCCACAGATAGATCACATCAGGTATGAATTGTGTATTCCTGTTCAAGATGTTCACACCAGCTGACCCACAAGGTTCATTCCTGGGACTGCATAACACTAAGTGCACACACATTACCATGTCCAGTCTGATGATGTCAGCAACCTACAAATATAGCATGTGAATATAAACCACACAGTAAAGCATATAGTGCGTCGTGTTAATCCATATCTTACTAGTATCATAACATAGTTAGGTAGGTGTTTGAATCTTGCAATTGCTGAGTGTGTATGTATGTGTGTGTGTGTGAGATTGGCTTTGAGAGGAGCGGCCTTTTTGGAGACTGTGGAAACACATTAGGATTATTGAATACCTCTTTGCCAAGTGTGATGATGTCAGCATCCTACAAATAGAGCTTTGGAAATGAATGCTCCCAGTAAAACAAATAGCGTGTCGTGTTAATGTGTATCTCATTAGTGTGATAACATAGTTAGGTAGGGGTTTGAATCCTGCAAATGCTGCATGTGTGTGTGTGTGAGATTGCCTTTGAGAGGAGTGGCCTTTTTGGAGACTGTGGAAACACATTAGGAGTGGTGAATACCTCTTTGCCAAGTGTGATGATGTCAGCATCCTACAAATAGAGCTTTGGAAATGAAAGTTCCCAGTAAAGCAAACAGTACGTCGTGTTAATGCATATCTCACTAGTTTCATAACATAGTTAGGTAGGGGTTTGAATCCTGCAAATGCTGAGTGTAAATGTCTGTGTGTGAGATTGCCTTTGAGAGGAGTGGCCTTTTTGGAGACTGGGAAAACACATTTTAAAAGAGGTACATCCCTCTTCGGAAAGTCTGATGATGTCAGCATCCTACAAATATTCAAGGAGAAAAGAAACCACCCAGTAATGCATATAGCATGCCGTGTTAATGCGTATCTCTCTAGTGTCATAACATAGTTAGGTAGGGATTTGAGTCCTGCAAACGCTGTGTGTGTGTGCCACAAGTAGTCAATGCAGTATGGGTTTTGCTTTTACTATGGTATGACTTATGTTTCAAACAGTATGTGCATTGCACACATCGAGTATCTGCATGTCAAATAGATTTGTCTACCTGTGACCTCAATGAGTAGATAGGTGTGAAGCCTGCATACTACATGAATACATTTTTAACCTTCGACAGATTGTGCCACTGCTTCTCAGATCATAGGTCACATATGTATGTATGCATCAAGACCGGCCAATGTAGTGATCCATGGCCAAGGACATCCCAGCCACACACACCCATGACACGTACTATAGAGTACTGTGAGTGAGAGTAATTGCTGGGGTATATGTCAGACATGTTCATGCACAACAATGACTGGCAATAATGGACAGTCATTATAGGTGTGCACCAGCCCTGTGGATATGCATACAGGCCCCTAATGTGTTATGTGAAACACCGAGGGACCCCACAATACCTATGGATATGTGGATACCAAGGGACAGATGACATAACACGTGTCTGTCTATACACATTGGTACCCAACATACATGTTCAGGGCTACCACCTATGTGGTACTATCGGGATAGTATGTATAGTAAATGTGGATGACTATGCCATAGATGGCGTACTGCTATACAGCATGTATTGGACAACAGGCATCTGTCTGTATGATACCCTTGTGTAGGATATGCGTCCCATCCGGGGAATGCAGTGTAGGCCAATGCATGCATTTCTAGATGTGGATGGACATATCCCTAGTATGTTTGCATGTACCTAAGAGGGCTATATGCCACACAGGTGTGGTCCCAGGAACTTGTGGTAGTCAATACCACTGGCTACTGTTATAGTATAGTACTGGAAGGATCCAACTGTTACTGAGTTCCCTACAACTGTGAGTCATTTGTCAGGACATCATCTAATGATTGGTTATACTCATGCTGTTGAGGTGGTGTATACTGCCAGACTGCAGATCATTGACAGATATCAACAGTATCACCCACAGCATAGTGCCAACCCATGTTATACATACATGTGTACCCATGTTAGTACATATCTGTAGTAGAATGCATACTGGCCATCGAAAGATACCATGAGATGTTAACAATGTGTAAAACAGGGTATGTCGCACATCCCATGTGTCCACTATGCACGTACATGCAGACAGTGCGCACACACCATGTTCACAGATGTACACCCGCTAATTTGTAATGCACACGTCACACACGTACTGTCCACTCACTAACACATGCTGGCAACACTGTACACTTCAGCCAAGTGGCACATGGGTGGACAATACATACTCAGACCTAACACTGGTGTAAACAATGCTACAATGACTATCAGAGCTGTGATGCATAATGCCTGCTCAGGTATACCTACAAGGATATCAGTACACCTTCCTGTTGGCAACTTGCTACTATTGCTACACTGCTATAATGTCCCCCTGTGCATTAGAACCATATTAGCCTATTCCTGCATCAATGTGGCAGATGACAGGAGGTGACACAGGTGTCATCATATGCACAGGGTGTGTTGTAGGTTTGCCAGAGCCCGACATTGACCCATCCAATTGGCATGTCTGTGTGTGTGTGTGTGTGTGTGTGTGTGTGTGTGTGTGTGTGTGTGTGTGTGTGTGTGTGTGTGTGTGAGGGACAACATTACTGCATGGGCCAATGTTGATGTAATGTGTGTGTGTATGTGTGAGCCCTAGTTGTATGGTAAATGTGTGTCTGCATGCACACAACTCCATGTAGCTGCCATATACGGGCAGTTGTGGGACAGCCACAGACTGTACCTGCTAGGCCGTACAGATCACTGTCTCCAGCCACAGACACAGTACCTGTGCCTAGCAGGGGTGCTACGGGCAGTATCGGGTACCAACCCTGACTGGGTGTTATCATCAGAGGCAGAGGTATGATGACTGGACCCATGTCCCTGCTGAGACTGGCCAGCGCCATGTGCATGTGGTCTAGTAGGAAGGTCAATGGACAGGGCAGCCCCAGCATTGATGGGGCTGGTACTGCCACTACGGGAGTGGCTGCGATGCGTGGTCCATCCACGATGACTGCCAGCTGATGCTGTTGCTGGCATGCATCCACATCGGCTTCTCTTCCTTCCCGCACGGTCCTGGCTCATGGCTAACACATTGTGGAGGACATCTAATGTCTCCCTCCAACAGCTATCAATGACCTCAGTGTAATTCTGGATGGCACCGGCAAGGTCACGGATGCTGTCATTGATAGCAGTGTAATAGGACCTCTGCGCCCTTAGTCCCTGTCGGGTGTACCGTTCCATACGTGCCTGTGCCTGCATTACAGCCCAGAACATACTGGCGGTTGTAATACCTCCAGGGGCACGTCTGCCAGGGGCAATACGACCAGTGGTGCTCCCCTGAGAACCCCTGGACATCCGCCTATGTGGTACCGTTCCGGTAATCTGGCTATGGTTGCTGTGAGAGGATGCACGTGCCATAGGTACCACACTCTCCTGGTCAATGCCAATTGTATACTGTCCCTCAGCTATGGCCATTGGTGACGAGGGATGTATTGGCAGTATGAGTGTGCGCATAGATGGGGTTTACTGTCGATTGGTGGACAATTGACAGACTCTGTCAGACCTTCCTGTGCCACAATACATGTCTCATCATCTCCACTATTAGTGGCGGTGACATCAGGTTCCCTGCTGCATTCAGCCACGCCTAACTCAGCACCTGTGGAAGGAAGACAGGAATGCACTTTACAATCTGTACATGATGTTAGCACACATGCACACATGAACACATGAACACATGCACATATGGACACATGCACACATGAACACATGCACACATGCACACATGAACACATGCACAATGAACACATGCACACATGAACACATGAAGACATGCACACATGAACACATGAACATATGAACACATGCACACATGCACACATTCACAGAAATACACTGCTCACCACAGCACATACACACACACACACACACACACACACACACACACACACACACACACCAGCAATCCAACACATACACAATAGTGCGTGATGGTGGGTGACAGTATCACAAGGCAGACCATGTGTTGCTCAACACCATGCAGTGCAAGTGTAGACAGCCCTATCTAATGACATTATACATGGCTTTGATGTATGTGTGTAGTTGTTCAGTGATTGGTTACAGCCTGGAACACAATGTGTACATGGACACAACATTGCTGTGCAAGTATTATCTGCTCTGCAATGTCATGTAGACCATCACTCAGTGGTATACATACCATGGCTGCATATGTTATCTATGTGACACATAGATTGCCATGTCTGATGACAGTGTCTGTGTCCATAGCACATAATAGTGGGCACAGGTGTAGCAAATGCATGCAATGTACAGACATGGGATGAGTGGTGCATGTAGACGTGAAGAAATCCCAATGCATGACATGGACATTGCACAGTGGTTATGGTGCGTGTGGGACATATTGCAGATATGTTGTTGCCAGCCATGACATGGCATGCTACATGACTGCAACATTAAACACCACACATACCTAATGTGTCTCATGTGACCTATACACCCAATAGCATTCCAGGACATATATGTGACTCTTTGTACAGATGGTGACTGTTGTGCAAAATGTGTATACTAGCATATGTAAGCACACACACAACATGCTATGCATGGTGTGCATAGGTGCATATGTTTGCACACACAGAACAATGAGGTGCACAGCAAAGACTGCTATGTGTAGTACTGTGGTCACTGTAACTGGATGGGGTGTAGTACCATGTGCCATTATCATCATCATGCATCTTGTGGTCACTCATGGCTACTACTGTGTGAAAGACCACCGCCTAGCATGCTGTACCTGAACTGCAGTGCCGTGGATACATTCACTATTACACAGCCACTTTGTACATGGGTGTATGAGGTGCCCAGTAGGGAGCATTGCCTAACATGACTGTGTTATGTGTTGAAGAGTGTTGCACAGCCCCATGATAGGCCCCTAACCCTGAGGTACATCATGTGTGTGTGGATGACATGTGGGATACTGAAGTGTGACATTACAGCGGGTGTGTGGTTATGCCATATGTAGCATGACTTTGTGTACTGCATGTGATAAATGTCTTATGTTGTGTACAGGTGTTGCAACTATGCCTATCCAATGTGCAGTACGGGGTTGCCACAACTGTGTGCCATGCTCTGTGTATTGCATGTCATTGAAGCAGCTACTAACATTACTGAGCTGTGCAACGTCTCACAGCAAACATACACAGCATGCATTATGCGTAGGTGTGTTACTTGTACATGGCCTACACCTCACCTATGACATGCATATTTCATTACCAACATTGCAGGTATAACACACTCACCAGCATGGATCGGCTGCCCTGCCGTCACACCAGAGGGACCTACAAGAATATGAGAGGGTTCGTCAGTGGCCACAACTGTGGCATTGCTGCAGTGGGTATGCTAAACTGCAGTACAACAACAGTCAACAGGCACAGGTGTAGGGATATTATTCAAACTATCGGTATTGCACAACACTAGGCAGCGGAACTGCTAAACACACAGTACACATCTCACGTACACATAACCTAACAATACAGTTAACTGTAGTCAACAGATAGGGCATGTTACCTGCTTGCTCAAGGTGGATGTGCTGGGTGGCTCCGGCCTCCATTACAACACGTCAGAGTTGATGTAGCTGTTGTCCAGGAGCCACCATGCTTAGGAGCAGCTCCTCCGCTCTGGTGAGGGGAGGATGAATGGCCACCCCACCACCTGTGGCAAGCTCTTGTCTTTGATTATCAGACGCACGCCACCAGACTTGTATAATTAAATCACTGTAGTGATGGCGTACCTGCTCATATGTCTGGTTATGCATGCCTATGTCATTTACCTGACTAACAAGTTCCTGCCACAGTGCAGTCTGCTCCTGCTGGTGCTGGCTGCTTCTGGAGAAGAACATTGTGTACTGCTGCAATAGGCTGTCGAGTATCACCTCTTCCGCATCCGCTGTGTATGCTGGGTTGTGTTGGTGGGCCATCTGGCTGAAAAAGATATGAACAATATGTGTGAGAGTGTCCTGTGGCACACTTTACACCTTTACCCACAGATATCACTTTACTGACATATATACCATCCTATTGTCTGTCAGAGGTTACACATGTTCAATACCACTTATTGGTTCTCAGGCCACAACTAACTAACACTGTCTGGCAGACTCTATATATCACATCACTATACAACAGTACCCGACACACTGTTTGTGACACATTGCACAACCTCAAGACAGGGGTGTATATCATATCAATGCACGAACAGAGATGTCATCCATTGCAATGGATGTAAAGTACAGGTACAGTAGTACCAATCAACCACCCTAGTCATTGATGCCATAGCCCTGCCTAACAGATGTGTCCAGTTGTTACTATAGGTGGCATACTGCTGTAACAGACTATATATGTTGCCGGATACACACGTTACCCCTGTAACACATATATGATTGCAGCCATCGTATAGGCATAATCACACACACACATCAGGCAAACATACAATGCACCACTGTATGCCAACACAGATGAGCATTACCTGTGTACCATACGGTACTATGTGCCACTACTTACACTCCCTTATGCCTGCATTCTGCCCTCTGTGCAGACTACAGGAAACACACATGACAGTGTTTCCAAGCAATGTGAATGCACACCATACTGTGCTGTTTAGGCCTAGAGCTTCATGTCGTACTACAGTTCATATTGGTAATGGATTCACCAGCAGTACCACTCACTAAGCATACATGTATTGCTTTAGCCTACAATGAGACACCACATTCGTCAACGGAGAACTACGTGACATCATATGCTGTACTACTATGTCTGCCTAACAGTACATTACACATCAGTTGCTGTCCTCACAGCTAGGATAGGCACTACCATGTCAGATACAACATCACACTAAGCTATCACACCATTACAGACCTTGCACACATTCAGCATTACACTTATTCAACCTTACATAGCAGCTATTGCATTAAGTACATGTGTGAGTGCATAGTGTCATAGGTAGGTAATATGCTATTGGCCCTAGGGCCTACGGCAGCCTAGCCATATGTTACCCTGGCCTTTGACACACATGTACTTTGATTTCACTTGCCCCTGCCAACCTGAACCACAGAGGTGTTTTCTGGGGTGTATTACCAATCTCCCACACAATCATCAGGGGTATTTATAACAGCTGCTAAGGAGGAGCCTTGTTTGCTATTGCTATGTGGTCTATTCCGGTGTATGGCATATCTCTGAGATGGGAACCTATCCTTCCAGCATGTGCTGTTTAGTGAGCTGACAAGGTTTAGGGCCCTAGAGCGTGTATCCCCGAGGGATTGTGATATGTTGCCATGGTGGTTGTCACCCAGCTATGGGTGTGACATACCTCTGCATGTCCGGCAGAGGTCACCTCTGTGTGGCCAGTATGCAATACAGTGTAGTTGTGGTTTTGTGAGTCAGTCTGCATAGGGCATCTGTTTGCGGCCAGTATTACCCTTTGGGAGGTCTGTTTGTGGCCTGTTCACCTGGTGTAGTTGTCATGTGAAGTACATACCACACAGGGCATTGTGATGAGTAGAGGGGAACTCTACTCTATACTTCCATAGATGACACACCTTTTGTCATGACACATACCACACAGACAGATTACAGGTGTAGTGTGGCACTGTCTTCATGAAAGTGGAGGCTACTGTCCACCTGTGTCCCATGTTACCTTATCACACCTTCATTGTTAGGTAGATCTCTACCTATGTGGTAGTTAATGGGTACACTGTTTTGGGAAGGTGGAATGGCCCTGCAGTATCAACACTTGTCTACAGTCCATGCCTTGGTCCCCGCACACCTTTTGCGGTACATATGACCCTGTGTCTTTCTCTCCCTCTCTCTCTCACTCTATATGTATATATATATATCTATATATATATATATATATATATATATATATATATATATATATATATATATATATATTATATATATGCATATCTATGCACATACATGTACACATCCATTACTGTACACATGGATGTACATATAGGCACATGTACAGTCCACCTTTCATGGTGGGGATATGACTTATGCGACAGTTATGGGATGTACAGGTATGTGATTAAATTGCACAGTGTTGTGCAGAATGCACGTGGGTGTCCTCAGCCCTTGTAGCATTAGTAGGCCTCACTGTCTGTAGCACAGCAGATCTGCATGGGTGCTTTTCCACTATTTATGTGGTGTAGTAAGACAAGGATGGGGGCACCAGGAAGTGTGGTAGGGGGTGCCGTGGAGCCCTTTTGCCTAGGGCACCAGTTGATCTAAGGCCAATCCTGCTCACCGCATGCTGTCTTCTAGGCCACGCACTATGACCTACATGGATATATGCACATATCAACCTTCACTGACAGATAGCTGTCCACCCTTCACTAACAGTTGCAGTATGTCCCTTGCCCTATGCACATGTGCAGATACAGATAGATGCATACTGCTGCCTCACATGGATGATTTGCAGTGTGTAGAGTATTCTTCAGGAACATCTACAACATGCCAACACATACATGTGAGTTACATACCTTACCTTTGTATTTCTCTGCTCCGTGTGTTACGGTTTTGTAGTTTTTTTTTGTTTTTATTGGTGGTTTGTTTTGGGTTTTTGCCCTCTATTTAACCTTCGGTCTCTGTTTCTCACTCTGTTCTGTCTCTGTCTTAGTCTGTGTCTGTATCCGTATCTTTCTCTCTCTCTCACTCTCTATCTCACAGCACCTGCAATGATATAATTGCATGTGTGGACTGCAGGTGCAGCCTGCTTTTCTAGGTATCTGCACTTGTGCATGTGACAGCCTCTGCACCAATTGCTGCCCACCATTCAGTAATTGCATGCAGCCTGCTGTTTGGTGATTGCATTACTCACTGTGATTGCAGCCCACTGCTATAAAATGCTAGGTTAGGTAGGCATAGCCCTTTCAGATTTCCAAGGTGGGGCCCATGCTTGTTTGCTCTGGACACTGTTGTGTCAGTCTGAAGGTTGGCATATGTCTCTTATCTGATGCTAGGGTTGTAGCCAGTTATATGCATGTTGTACTCATACCTGCATGTTGCTGCTTCCAGTACAAGCATCTCAGTGTAGACATGTACGCACCCCTCCAAATGCTAACACAGGGTACATGGGAGTATGTACTTTTTTTCTCACTTACAAAATTAACTGCCATACAAATGTGGTTATTGCACTGTATTCCTGTGGCCAGTATTTATCCTGGTCTGATACTGTGTGGTGTTTGTAAGGTGCTACTGTAACATTATTTCCTGCTAGGATGGCTGGTTCTCCTTTCACGGTCATGTCATGCAATTCCACAACCACTGCTGGTAAAGACCCACAGAAAAGGGTTTGTGTTATACCATTCCTAATTTCCATTTCCATTCCCTCATTGTAATGCATGATATATTTATTTCAGAGCAAAGTTATTTGTATATCTGTTGTGGCTTAGTGGTAATTCATGCAGTCTATTGGTCTGGGGTTCGAGACTGGCAGAGTTTTTTCTTTTGCTGCTCAGCAGTACAAGGGCCCTGCCATAGAGTGACTAAGGAACTTTTAAGCAGTTGTAAGTGGGTTTGCGTGGGTTTGCGTGACACTTAGCGACGCTTAGCTAAGCGTACACATGCGCAAACTTGCTTAATCCCACTTACTACTGCTTAAAAGTGCTTACTCCCGCTAACTCCCGCGCTAATTTCTTTGAAAGAAAAGAAAATGGGGAGATAGGAAAGTGGTGAAAAAGGGGGCACAAAGAGGGAAAGACAGTAGCAAAACAAGCTCAGGATGTGGAGGACAGGTATAGGGAAGGTCTCTAGCTGCCCATTTCTTTACCAGCAACAGCTGTGCATATGTTGAAAAGTTGGAGTGAAATTTGAAACCTTCCACCCCTGAGAGAGGGGTGAGGACAACATAGTTTGTTGTACTGCCAATTAGAATTATCAGTGTATATGTCCAATGGACATGTGTGCGAAATGGGAAGCTATGTATGGGGCGTAATTTTTTTTCGGGTATAGATTGCCCTTTTTTTTTTTTTTTTTTTTTTTTTTCAGAGGAGAGTGGAAAGTGAGGTAGAGGAAGTAGGTATATTTGGGGAGGTAGGTTGGGTAGGTAAGCATACAAGACAAACAAGACACATACAGGGGCAGAGTATGACACATGGGGTGGGTGAACACAATTGACGGGGACGGATGTTTGGAAATTGCAAGCCCATGAGCCCACAGATGGTAACAGTGGGACTGAGATCCCCACCCATGGGCAGTCACCACTGGACCTTCACAGACCCGAGGGTTGCTGTGCTGGGGGCTGCGTAGGAGGGGCAGGCTCACCCATGAGTTGCGCCACTCTCGCCTCGAGCTGGTGTAGGGGATCAGCGACTAAATGCTGGATCTCCCTATGCACCACAACTCGGACCCTTCGGAGGGTGACAGGAGGCCCTTCTCTGCCCATGCTTGCAGGGGGGCGAGCCCCATCCTCTGCAGCGCTTCCACCCAAAGGTGGCACAGGACCTACGGAGGAGGGTGGCCCAGGCTGGGCACCAGACCTGCTGATGCCAGGTGCAACTGCCAGCTGAGGAAGGACAGGTGGGTACACTGGGACCAGCCTTCCCATACGTTCTGTGATTAGGTGTGTTTAATTACAACATAGACAACATTCTAAGTTAGTTGTAACAGCATGCAATAATATTCCCATTAACCCAACACACCAGGGTTACAACAGTTGAACAGCAAGCATAACACATGCATGTATTGAACGACAGTGGACATTCCAACAGCATGCAGGGATGATTGGTGGCAACAGGCCACCAAGATTGTGATGTTTTAACAGGGGACATGCATCAAAGTAAGTGCAGATTTTATATAACAATAGGACATATGTCCCAATAAATGTTATGAGATTAGACATACCCATTGAGGTGTGGAATTGCATTGTTTATGCACATGGAGTAGGGTGTAAAAAGAAACCTCCATTAACATCTTATTAGTACTTTATCTGTACACTACATTCCTATTGACTGCAGGTGTATATCCCCTACATATATTCTTACACTAGGCAACATGTATTTGATTGCGTTATGGGTTTTGCTACTTCATGATATACCTGGCCTATATCTGACATGGTAACTGTCCAGGATGCAGATGTTACTGCTACATACTTGTATTAAATTGACTTGTTTATGTATCTACACATCTGGATATGTTCACATGGCTTTTTCACTTGTTTTCACACAACCCTACTTTTCAGGTAGCACACTAACATTTCTGGGGAACACCTTGACAGGCTACTCAAGTGCCAGATTTACCTATGCATGTCAGCCATTTCACAACTGTTTAGGACTGTTCCATACTTCACAGCTACTGGCACTTCCTTCATCCACTTTATATGGGACTGCACTACTGGGGGCTGTCAGCATTTACTACAACAGAGTAACATTTCTTCACTGCAAGGGTATAACAACATTTCTGAGTAACTGGCACATACACACTGCAAGTATTATACCTTTCTTATTTACATTAAAACTTTTTTCTACAGGCTCTCTCCTGCATTTGACATTACACTGCATACAGTAGACCTATTCAGGACATGTTATACCTTTATTATATTTAACAAGACTGTTTTACAGGCTCATTTACTTTTTATCCATGACAGTGCATGCAGAGATAGTATTCCAGACATGTTTTTGCTTTATTCATGGGTTACTACACTCTATTCCTGGCTATCTGACGTATGATATGTAACAGTACATGCAGAGGATTTATTCAGGGAATGAACGTTTTATACTTCACAGCTACTGCCACTTCCTTCATCCACTTCCTATGGGACTGCACAACTGTGGGTTGACAGCACCTAATACAACAGTACTATTTTTTATTGCAAGGGTACAACAACATTTCAAAGTACTGATCCGAACATCCACAGGAATCAAGCACAATGGTCCACAGACATAAATAGTAAAGGCAACAGACACAATAATCCACAAACGTAGATGTTAAAGGCAGCAAACAGCAACTTCAATGAGATGTGGAATAAACAATAAAATCCAGAATTTATTATGTAAGCGCTTTCACCTTTCGGCTTCTTCAGACATTTACAAAAAGGAAAAAAACAACCTTTTAAATACTATGTAAATGCATTTCATTGGTGAAACAGGTTACTACATCATTCAATCAAGATGTATAAATAAAACATATACCTGTTTCATTCAATACTGTTCTAACTTAAAACCTTTTACACATAAAATTTATGCCTATAAAAAATACATATATATGTGTATGTACAAATGACTACATATGAAAAACTACATGTAAAAACCAATTACTACATGTAAAAAACAAATTATTAAATGATTCAAGTTGATACTTTAAGCCTTCTCTTTCTCAAGACAGGTTTGAGGGAGGCCTTGTCATTGAGACCAGGTTTTCTGTCTGCTTGACATCTAATAATCCACCTGAGTTCATTTTCTTCTGTATATGTCTCAATGTCACCTCCACGTAGACTTTGTTTAAAACTTTGAATCACTAAGAAAACAAATGTGTGATTGGGGCCCCTGTCCATAAAATGCTTAGCTAAAGCATTTATTGGACATCCTTTACGTATGTGGTAAACATGTTCCCTTATGCGTTCCTTGAATCTTCTATTAGTTTTACCTATAGAAAGATTCACAGGAAACGCATCTGGCTAAATAAACCAAGTACTCACTTTGGCAATTGGTGTTAGTATGAAAACAAAATTTTACACCAGTAACGGGGTGTGTAAATGAAGTCCTCTCATCTACATATGGACATTGTTTACATTTTCCACAGGGTTTAGCGTTTACTGAATTTCTGACGGAGTCAGAAAATTCCCTGCCTAGAAGACGGTGGCAAAGAATACACTTCAAATTACTCTTATTCTTGAAAGTAAAAGTGGGTCTAGGTCCTACTATCCTACCTATGCTTTCATCTAGAAGAAGTATATTCCAATATTTTTCAAAAGTCATCTTGACATCCAACATGTCTGAGGTGTAAGATATAGGTATTCTTAAATAGGCTGGACCCAAGGTATTCCCTGGTTGACCTTCAGTAGATGTTCCTTCAGAAAAATATGGTCTGCCTCTAGTGGTTCTAAGGGAATAAACTGTATTAATAGCTTCATTTAATTCTCTTGGTCTATAACATCTATTGTTCAACTTTTCTTTAAGGTTGGTAATCTCTAATGTAAAATCATCATAAGTTGAATTAAGTCTAGAGGCTCTCATAGCCTGACCCATTGCCACATTTTTAAAAACAAACGGAGGATGCATGCTTTCTCGATGAAGTAAGGTATTTCTGTGGCATGCTTTATGATGAATTGTAGTATTCAACATCCCATTGTCTAATCTAATTATATCTACATCTAGGAAGGAGATCCTTTCTCTAGAAAAATTAGTGGTAAATTCAAGAAAACTAGTGAGGCCATTGACAGTTAATACCAGATGATGAAGCTCTACTTCTGTACCAAACCATATAAAGAAAAGGTCATCTACAAAATGCTTATAAAATAAAACTTTGCTCCGAAACTCTTGTAACGGGAATAATTGATCTTCCTCCCATTTGGCCATTACTATGTTGTTTTAGCTATTGGCACAAGAAGTGCCCATAGCTATGCCATCATTCGTAAATAGAACTCGTTATTAAAGGAAAAAACATTGTTCTGCAAAACTATTTCCAAAAACATAGTTAACTGATCTATGACAGTCGAAGTCAATTCAGAATGTACAGTTAAGAATTGATGTACCATTAACACCCCTATGTCATTGGGAATCACAGTAAATAAACTTTTAACATCCATAGTAACAAGGATGTAAGGTTTGTTATCAGGTGCTTCTTTAATAAATGTATATAGTTCTAAAAGGAACTGTTTACTGTCCCTCAATATGGTGGAATTAACATTAACTATAGGTCTAAAAAAATGTTCCAAATAAAGGGATAGGGGTTCAGTAACCCAACCTATCCCAGCTACTATAGGACGGAGCGGTGGCTTCTCCAAGGATTTGTGAATCTTGGGTAGACCCTGTATAATTGGTACAAGTGGTTTATTAACGCTAAGAAACTTCATTAAATTATAATCTATATCTTGACTTCTATAAAGATCATCTAGCATGTCGTAGATTCTAAATATCTTGTTAGTGACCTCATCTAGTTCTATCCTAGTGTAATAATCACCTTCATTTAACATTGAAATCATGCTCTCTAGATAATCTGCAGAGTCCATAATAACAATAGGACCTCCTTTGTCCACTGGGCGAATAACTATTGTAGGGTCCTTAGACAGCTCAGATAGAGCCTTCCTTTGATTAAAAGTCAAATTCTGTCTCCTAGCTTTACTACTCTTGTTTTTATTTAGTATATTCAACTCATGTAAATCTTGTTCAACCAATTTGTTGAAAGTGTCCACCAAAGGATGTAAGGTTGGAACATATAAACTAGGAGTACGAAATGCACTCATATTGCTCGACCTATTAGCATCCCCAAATTCCAATTTCAATTATGCGTTCGCTATGCGAATAGTCTGGTGTCCAAAATTGTGTCAGTAACATTGCTTACACTACTAGGAATAAAGGATAACCCTTTATTCAACACTTGGATTTCATACTTGTTGAGAGGCTTGTTAGATAAATTCAAAACTAGGGATTGGGAAGGCGTTCCCACATCTTCTCAGAGTGGGTCCAGTGTGGTCTCCCCCTGAACCTTTCCGCTTCGTCCTCCCTCTGTTGTATGAATTCTGCCCCTGCATACGTAAAGGAGTCCCTATAGGAAAAGGGGCAGGTGTAGTGGACCTATCAGCATTCAAATGTGAATGGGAAGGCATGGTAGAAGTTTTCAGTCTAACTACTGGTTCAACATTTGGGCCGGATACAACACAATTGTCAGCATACTTGTCAATACCATTATTTAAAACACTTGTGTTGGTTAAATCATTAAAAGCAGCATTAAAAAAAAAAATTACCTGTTGTTGGCATTTTAAGAATGCGCAACTCCCTCGGCACTATCTTCCTGTTCAGACAGACCTCGTAATTTATACCCTAGTTTATTATACCAATGGCAGCAGTTGAATCTAGAGCTCAGTTTTAAATATATGAGACTGTTAAATGAGTTCTTCAGCCCTGAAGAGGAGAGACTGAGGAACAATTTAAGTACACAACAAGGAAACATTTTATCTAAGTATCCGGGCACTAGAGTTGAACGAGCCATGGACAAACTGTTGGATAATATAAACATTTACGAGAAGAGACTGTTGGAGCAGAAAAAGGGTAAAATTAATAGAGACGCTAGAGATTTCAAACTCGGTCAAGTCTTCACTTGGCCACGGAATAACAATGGGTTTAGTAGTAATGATGGTAGTGCTTCTTCTATTTCGCATTCATCCACTAACAATTTGGATGAAAGGACTGTCGAAACTGTCACAGTTAGTAAAGTGATAGAACCATTTATTAATTTAGACAATGTAGATAATGTAAATGCTGAAGGGACTATCACAGAGATTAATTCTGCTTTTAATGATTTAACCAACACAAGTGTTTTAAATAATGGTATTGACAAGTATGCTGACAATTGTGTTGTATCCGGCCCTAATGTTGAACCAGTAGTTAGACGGAAAAGTTCTACCATGCCTTCCCATTCACATTTGAATGCTGATAGGTCCACTACACCTGCCCCTTTTCCTATAGGGACTCCTTTACGTATGCAGGGGCAGAATTCATACAACAGAGGGAGGACGAAGCGGAAAGGTTCAGGGGGAGACCACACTGGACCCACTCTGAAGAAGATGTGGGAACGCCTTCCCAATCCCTAGTTTTGAATTTATCTAACAAGCCTCTCAACAAGTATGAAATCCAAGTGTTGAATAAAGGGTTATCCTTTATTCCTAGTAGTGTAAGCAATGTTACTGACACAATTTTGGACACCAGACTATTCGCACGCAACGTACAATTGAAATTGGAATTTGGGGATGCTAATAGGTCGAGCAATATGAGTGCATTTCATACTCCTAGTTTATATGTTCCAACCTTACATCCTTTGGTGGACACTTTCAACAAATTGGTTGAACAAGATTTACATGAGTTGAATATACTAAATAAAAACAAGAGTAGTAAAGCTAGGAGACAGAATTTGACTTTTAATCAAAGGAAGGCTCTATCTGAGCTGTCTAAGGACCCTACAATAGTTATTCGCCCAGCAGACAAAGGAGGTCCTATTGTTATTATGGACTCTGCAGATTATCTAGAGAGCATGATTTCAATGTTAAATGAAGGTGATTATTACACTAGGATAGAACTAGATGAGGTCACTAACAAGATATTTAGAATCTACGACATGCTAGATGATCTTTATAGAAGTCAAGATATAGATTATAATTTAATGAAGTTTCTTAGAGTTAATAAACCACTTGTACCAATTATACAGGGTCTACCCAAGATTCACAAATCCTTGGAGAAGCCACCGCTCCGTCCTATAGTAGCTGGGAGAGGTTGGGTTACTGAATCCCTATCCCTTTATTTGGAACATTTTTTTAGACCTATAGTTAATGTTAATTCCACTATATTGAGGGACAGTAAACAGTTCCTTTTAGAACTATATACATTTATTAAAGAAGTACCTGATAACAAACCTTACATCCTTGTTACTATGGATGTTAAAAGTTTATTTACTGTGATTCCCAATGACATAGGGGTGTTAATGGTACATCAATTCTTAACTGTACATTCTGAATTGACTTTGACTGTCATAGATCAGTTAACTATGTTTTTGGAAATAGTTTTGCAGAACAATGTTTTTTCCTTTAATAATGAGTTCTATTTACAGAATGATGGCGTAGCTATGGGCACTTTTTGTGCCAATAGCTACGCCAACATAGTAATGGCCAAATGGGAGGAAGATCAATTATTCCCGTTACAAGAGTTTTGGAGCAAAGCTTTATTTTATAAGCGTTTTGTAGATGACCTTTTCTTTATATGGTTTGGTACAGAAGTAGAGCTTCATCATCTGGCATTAACTGTCAATGGCCTCACTAGTTTTCTTGAATTTACCACTAATTTTTCTAGAGAGAGGATCTCCTTCCTAGATGTAGATATAATTAGATTAGACAATGGGATGTTGAATACTACAATTCATCGTAAAGCATGCTACAGAAATACCTTACTTCATCGAGAAAGCATGAATCCTCCGTTTGTTTTTAAAAATGTGGCAATGGGTTAGGCTATGAGAGCCTCTAGACTTAATTCAACTTATGATGATTTTACGTTAGAGATTACCAACCTTAAGAAAAGTTGATCAATAGATGTTATAGACCAAGAGAATTAAATGAAGCTATTAATACAGTTTATTCCCTTAGAACCACTAGAGGCAGACCATATTTTTCTGAAGGAACATCTACTGAAGATCAATCAGGGAATACCTTGGGTCCAGCCTATTTAAGAATACCTATATCTTACACCTCAGACATGTTGGATGTCAAGATGACTTTTGAAAAATATTGGAAAATACTTCTTCTAGATGAAAGCATAGGTAGGATAGTAGGACCTAGACCCACTTATGCTTTCAAGAATAAGAGTAATTTGAAGCGTATTCTTTGCCACCATCCTCTAGGCAGGGAATTTTCTGACTCCGTCAGAAATTCAGTAAACACTAAACCCTGTGGAAAATGTAAACAATGTCCATATGTAGATGAGAGGACTTCATTTACACACCCAGTTACCGGTGTAAAATTTTGTTTTCATACTAACACCAATTGCCAAAGTGAGCACTTGGTTTATTTAGCCAGATGCGTTTCCTGTGAATCTTTCTATATAGGTAAAACTAATAGAAGATTCAGGGAACGCATAAGGAAACATGTTTACCACATATGTAAAGGATGTCCAATAAATGCTTTAGCTAAGCACTTTATGGACAGGGGCCCCAATCACACATTTGTTTTCTTAGTGATTCAAAGTTTTAAACAAAGTCTACGTGGAGGTGACATTGAGACATATACAGAAGAAAATGAACTCAGGTGGATTATTAGATGTCTAGCAGACAGAGAACCTGGTCTCAATGACAAGGCCTCCCTCAAACCTGTCTTGAGAAAGAGAAGGCTTAAAGTATCAACTTGAATCATTTAATAATTTGTTTTCTACATGTAGTAATTGGTTTTTACATGTAGTTTTTCATATGTAGTCATTTGTACATACACATATATATGTATTTTTTATAGGCATAAATTTTATGTGTAAAATGTTTTAAGTTAGAACAGTATTGAATGAAACAGGTATATGTTTTATTTATACATCTTGATTGAATGATGTAGTAACCTGTTTCACCAATGAAATGCATTTACATAGTATTTAAAAGGTTGTTTTTTCCTTTTTGTAAATGTATGAAGAAGCCGAAAGGTGAAAGCGCTTACATAATAAATTCTGGATTTTATTGTTTATTCCGCATCTCATTGAAGTTGCTGTTTGCTGCCTTTAACATCCACGTTTGTGGATTATTGTGTCTGTTGCCTTTACTATTTATGTCCGTGGACCATTGTGCTTGATTCCTGTGGATGTTTGGATCATTACTGTGGATTATTTAGTTATTTGTATCCACAGGTCTCTCTACCTTCTTGTGTGGTACCTGTTAACATTTCAAAGTAAGTGACACAGACACACTCCAAGTTTTATACCTTTATTAATTACATTGAACACTCTTTTCTACAGGCTCTCTCCTTTACTTGTTATTACAGTGCATACGGAAGACATATTCAGGACATATTATACCTTTCTTGATAGGTTACAACACTCTTTTTCAGGCCTGCTCATTTATATGTTATGACAGTACATGCAGGGATAGTATTCCAGAATTATTTTACCTTGATTGGTGGGTTAGTACACTCTATTTCTGGCTCACAGTACATGCAGAGGATTTAATCAGGACATTTTATTGCTGTATTATTGGGCTTAAACACTTTTCTCATGCTTACTCACATATATCATGTAACAATACATGCAGAATATTTACTAACCTGCCTGGTGGCGCAGCTGTAGCAGCCTATCTGCATAGGCTTGCCGATTCATAGCATGAGCACCTGCAGCTGAGGAGTAAATAAAGGGATATTGAGATATACCTATCCATTATTTAGACTATATTAGCTTATCTTACATACTGCATTCCATGGCTACCTACTTAGTAGTGGGAAATCCCGCATTTGACGGGCCTCCTGGATCCACTGGTTCAGAAGGTCCTGCTTCCACCTCTTCAGGTCTGCATGGTGGTGACAGACCTGCTCACCAGTCCAAGGGACGCCTGTGGCACTGGTGAGTTCATGAGCCAACCGGTTCCAAGCCTCCTCCTTATACTCCGTTCCTTGGAACTGGCCCTGCAGGAGTCGAGTCTCATGCCGATGGACTAGGAGCTAAACCATATATATTGACTCCTCGATGCCCCAGCATTGAGCTTGAAAGCATGTACCCTCTCCAGCACCAGACATTCTAACTGCAGATGGGAACTACAATCAGTTATGGCGAGTATTCCCGCCTATGCGGCTTAAATATGCCGCATTTCCCACACTTTTCTGTGATTAGCCATATTTGAATATTCTCGGCTGACTGCAGACCTGCTTAGCAATGGTTAATCATACATTTGTTACTATATATATGTTAACAGTGGATGTTTATTCTAAACTGACGTGGCTTAGTGGTTCAGTACTTTGATTATGGTGCACAGTGTCCTGGGTTCAAACCTTATCATTGCATCTTATTTTACTACTGTCCAGACAAGTTAGGGGGCGTGGCTGTGTTTAAGCAACTTTGCTCTACATTGCTCCATGTTGCCCAACGGTGCGCTGGTTGGCATGGCGTACACCTCCGCGCAAACCGATTGCGCTGGGTAAAGTGCTATTTAGCTTTGGGCAACTATTTTGCACTGGGTAAAGTGCGATTTAGCTTTGGGCAACTACATTGTGCTGGGTAAAGTGCGAGTTAGCTAGGGGCAACTATATTACGTTGGGTGTAGCGCTGCTTAACTGCAGGCAATTATATATTGGGATCCTTTAAAATATTTATTTTATTCACTGATACATTGGCCATTTCACTGTTTTTTAGTTATGTTTAAACATATATCTTGGGTATTATTCCATATACTGATTTAAAAAATAAATACAAAAGGGAGTGGTGGGACTTGAACCGTGAATGCCTCTTCTTTGTGTGAACGCTCTAGCATTACGCTCTTGCTATTTGGTATGATTTGCATAAACATTCTTTCTTATGCTCATCCATGTCAGAATTGCTAACTGTAGCTAAGCAATGGGCATACCCGCGCACACACGTGCAAATACGGGCAGCTATTTTGGGAATTTAAAAAAAATTTTAATGTTATGCGTTTTTAGATGTGTGATGGGGGTTTACAGTATCAGACAGTGAGGTGTTGGGTGCAGGGACTTTTGAGCGGACTCGCTCTTGTTTATTTCCTTTTATTTTCAACACTTGCAGGGGCATGGACATTTAGAGTGCTCGCCAGTTGGACACGCCCTCTGCTTTCTTACACGGTCCGTGTAAGACTTACGGTTGAGACAGCATGCCCTCATGCATATTCATGGCATGCTGATGTCATACTGTTCAACTGCGGCCTCTGAGTAAGACTTATTAAGTCTTACACAGAGGATTTGTGAATCCGGGGGTTAGTTTTTAAAGGACTTGTATCGTATTAATAAAACCCTGCAGATAATATTAATCATTGAAATTACTAAAAATAATATGTATTTTGTTAACTTGTATTTATATATTTGTTTGTTTGTTTATGTATGTATGTATGCATTTATTTATTTATTTATCCATCCTTATTAACTAGCTGTGTCCATCTGGGAAGTTTCACTTTCAGTGGAGCTTCATGGAAATAAGTCCAAAATAAGATGCAAGTTTAACTTAGAGTATCAGAACTTGTCAGAGGTTTGGGATGCATGGCTAGGCTTAAAAAAGCCCTTGTGGTCATTAGCCTAGGAAGCACCTATGAGCCTATGAGTGACATTAAGTGTAATATTGTAGGTACATAATAGTGGTAAAGAGACATGAAGAGTGCAGCACACTTTAAAGCAAACAATGAAACTGCAAGTAGGCAAACAGCAGACATATCACTATACATGACTATTTTCTCACTTTGCCTGCTTTTGATCTGCCATTATTTTATACTGCACAATAACCTTTTCCGACTTAACTTTTCCACTTTACTCTGCTTACACTTTACATTAATTCTGTTTATCTGTGTCCATGAGGTTCAGAAACATTTTCTGCATCATTGCAGGCAATTGTGTATGACAAGTGGTTATGTCACCAACCATGGAGCACATACCAGATCCATTCCCTGGCATGCAAAAGAGACAGTGAATGCAAGCAAGGAAGGCAGAGGAATCCTGCAGATTGGATAGGATGCTAATGGGGATATAATTATATAGTAATAGGCAACATTTTTTAAGTGAGTAACTCTACAGATGCAAATGAGGATAAACAATATGGTAGAGTGATTCAGAGAAGTACATATTCTGTGATAACATGAATTGGCTCCAGTGCTATTGATTACAGCAAAATCCTGGATTGCAGACTGATAAATGGGGTAGGCACAGCATTAACAAATCTGTAATATGTAACATGCTGATAATCATGCTGTTGTGTGCCATACAGATCTTATTGATGATGCTAGATATACCCTTAGGCCATAGTTAATGACACCTATCAGAAATCTACAGACTGTGGCAGATAATGGATTCAACTATGTCCTGCCACAAACCCAAGATATCAACAAGTGTGTATTTGGCCAAGGTCTGCTTTTGCCTCCTGGGTATATTTGGTGGTGCCCTGCAGTATTACCTTAATGCTTACAGTAAGATATGTTCTGTCTGTATTATGTTACATAATGTGATTTTGAGGGACGAGTTGGAGCAGGAAATATTCATGCAGGAGAAACAAGTTGCACCACACCAGGAAGAAGAGGATAAGCCAGATGTGGAGGCTGTGAAGTAACTGGCAGTTTTGGATGACTATCACAGATAAAGGTGGATGCATTAGGCCAAGCAGTGGCTACAAAGCCATGGCTGGCTCATAAGTATAGCTCAGATTAAAGCCAGCACAGAATAGTAAAAATGATGCATGCAGATCAACAATGAATCTCTGTTCATTCATGCACAGACTGTCCATACTGTGCCTCAGACAAAGGCTACCCAAGTGACAAAGTACAGAGGGCAGTGTACAATTATTATTTGCACAAGTAGGGAGGGACAGAGTGTCAACCATCATACATAGAAAATTGTGCCCAATATGATATGACTGATATTATCCTGGTGCTGTGTGTGTGTTAGATGTTGGGGGGGGGGGGTTTGGGTACATTGGGCAAGAAGGGACACTGTTAACATTGCTGTGTATGTGTGTATATGTGGACATTAGAGATGTGTGTGTGTGTGTGTGTGTGTGTGTGTGTGTGTGTGTGTGTGTGTGTGTGTGTGTGTGTGTGTGTGTGCTGGACCATGCCTTAGTGAATATTGCAGCTCTGTGGTGAGCTTCTACAAACAGGTCTAGGGCACCAAAAGGAAATATGTATGAGCATTCAGTGCATCCCCCTGTCATCAAAAACACCCCCTCTTGGAAGGGTCACAGGCAGTATCAAGCCCTTTTCTAGAGGAAAGTGTGCTATGTGAATGAAAGTGATGGCCCATACCATTCTGTGACATGAGCTCCATACCCTTGCAGATGTCCATGTCTCACCCTACTCTCTTCAACACTGGACATTGTGGGTGGAACAGGTGGTGCTCCATGAGGCTGGTCTTGGCTTATTCCTTCTATGATGGCCCTCAACTTCAGAGGAAGAGGTGGAGCTGCCATAGAAATTGTGTCTCGCATGCTATCTGTGTGCACAAGGAGAACTTTGCCATGTAAGCTACCGATGGAGTATGTCCATCAGGTCATACATGCAGGGCATGCAGTCCTTCAGGTCATCTCACACAGTCTGTAAACTCATACCATATCAACAAAGATTGATGTGTTGTTAGCCTGTTCCTCTATAATGATCTTGCATATTTGCTGAGTCATGGATACAGAGACAGCAAGCACAGGACAGGTGGTACTCATGGAATCTATGGCCACTGACATGCAGACCACCTCTGTCTTCCCTGTGATCAGTGGTGATGTTGGCAAAATCCCATCCTAGCTATACTTGTCTGTGACCCCTTATCCATCGGTGTCTTCTTGTGTCATTGAGGTGAATTCCTCATGCCCAGAGGCCATTACCACTGACCGAGGAAGGGGTCTGGATTCTACATTTCCTGTATCCAATACTGACACTGTATCCCCTGGCCATGCCAAATTTCCACTGACATCATTTCTGGAGTCTGAGTCATCTCCAACATCAGGTTATATATGCACAGTGGAGCAACCTAATAAAATGTCACCTATGAAGACAGCAAAGGGAACTGCCTAAAAATAAGTAAGATCCATCAAAGCTATTTTAATCAAAGAGAAGGAATGATGACTATTGAGTGCAGTGCTGGAAAATAATAAGCTAGACTTTACCTTCTCTTGGAGTTCATGCAGTCTGAAGCCCTGATGTTCCTACAGAAGAAATTAATGGAAGATATATCTGCAGTACAGTAAACATTTACCCTGTATGTAGTACCTACTACATAACAGACATACACACATGTGGCATCTCCAATGTAATCTCTTGGAACCTGCTATACTTCTGCTTCAATGCCCAGGACTCAACTGTGGCCTACAGGTGACCCAGACCCGCCATGCAGAGAGGCAAGGAGCTTCTCCATCTCTGCTAATGGAGGGTCTGCCAGTGGAAAACCTACTGTCACTCTACGCTCCTATGTCAGACAGGCAGTATGCTGTTGATAGCATGTATCATGTGGTGGTCTGCTGTCTGACTTCATCTTAATCTCCTCTTTAGCCATCAACAACATTTATCTCATTGACCATATCCTGCTTGGCACAGTTGCAATAGACCAGTCAGATTTATCATGGCCAAATATCTGCCAAAAGTTTTGATGGAGGACCTGAAAAAATAATTCTTTCTCTGAATGGCTGAACTTGTAATTTTTTAGCTTACATTTGGAGTTACAATGGGGGATAAGCACATTATTGCACACAACCTAATACAGTCTACTGGCCTGTGTGCAAGTGGTAGGTGGCCATGAATATATATACGTACATACACACATATACACACACAAACACACACACACGTGTACACACACACACACACACACACACACACACACACACACACACACACACACACACACACACACACACACACACACACACACCAGCATACCCATACATATAGTGTTGATATAGCATGGTACTTGAAAGCTGAGCATTTCAGCTGTATACTCCGACAAGCGGCTACAAAGACATATTCTGAATTTTATGTTCTACTGGTATGTCATCTCTCAAAGCACTGCCATTATCCTTTTTGTGCTTGGACTACATAACAATCTGTAAGGCAGTTAGCATCAGTCAGTCAAAGATCATAAACCTAAGCCATGACAGAATCTCACCCACTGTTTATGTACTCCTATGCTGCTGCATAATGCTGCTGTATGTTTTGGAAATGACCCCCACCCTACCCCACAAACAATTTTTGCACACTATGACAGTATAGTAGATACAGTATGTGTTTAAATGCAGAATGCAGAAATGCAGCTAACCTAATCAGGGCCTATCTGTATTAAGGGCTTTACAAATAGCTGTTCACATCAACAATATACACAAATGACACCTTTAAAACTGGATTAGTACTGTTTCACACTGATAAGACAACCTACAGAATATATGCTGAAGAGCTTTATTATTGAAGTGCCCCTTCACTTGCACCCATTTGTCCCAAAGTAGACCCCTTTTGATTGACACACCTGATATGCCATGATTACACTTTATGCAGTTGTAGCTTACAAATGTTACCACACACATTAACACAGCACATTAACACAGTGTATTAACACAGTGTATTAACACAGCGCATTAACACAGCGCATTAACACAGCACATTAACACAGCGCATTAACAAAGTGTATCAACACAGCACATTAACACAGCATATTAACACAGTGTATTAACACAGTGCATTAACACAGCTCATTAACACAGCACATTAACACAGCACATTAACGCAGCGTATTAACACAGCACATTAACACAGAGCATTAACACAGCGCATTAACACAGCACATTAACACAGTGTATTAACACAGCGCATTAACACAGCACATTAACACACCATATTAACACAGCACGTTAACACAGGATATTAACACAGTGCATTAACACAGCACATTAACACAGCACATTAACACAGTGTATTAACACAGTGCATTAGCACAGCACATTAACACAGCACATTAACACAGTGCATTAACACAGCGTATTAACACAGCACATTAACACAGCATATTAACACAGTGTATTAACACAGGGCATTAACACAGCACATTAACACACCATATTAACATAGTACATTAACACAGCATATTAACACAGTGCATTAACACAGCGCATTAACACAGCACATTAACACAGCACATTAATACAGCGTATTAACACAGCACATTAACACAGCGCATTAACACAGCACATTAACACACCATATTAACACAGCACATTAACAAAGCACATTAACACAGCTTATTAACACAGCGTATTAAGACAGCACATTAACACAGCGCATTAACACAACACATTAACACACCGTATTAACACAGCACATTAACACAGTGCATTAACACAGCACATTAACACACCATATTAACACTGCGTATTAACACAGCACATTAACACAGCACATTAACACAGAGCATTAACACAGCGCATTAACACAGCACATTAACACAGTGTATTAACACAGCGCATTAACACAGCACATTAACACACCATATTAACACAGCACGTTAACACAGGATATTAACACAGTGCATTAACACAGCACATTAACACAGCACATTAACACAGTGTATTAACACAGTGCATTAACACAGCGCATTAACACAGCACATTAACACAGTGTATTAACACAGTGCATTAACACAGCACATTAACACAGCACATTAACAGAGTGCATTAACACAGCGTATTAACACAGCACATTAACACAGCATATTAACACAGTGTATTAACACAGGGCATTAACACAGCACATTAACACACCATATTAACATAGCACATTAACACAGCACATTAACACACCATATTAACACAGCACATTAACACAGCACATTAACACAGCTTATTAACACAGCGTATTAACACAGCACATTAACACAGCGCATTAACACAACACATTAACAGACCATATTAACACAGCGCATTAACACAGTGCATTAACACAGCACATTAACACACCATATTAACACTGCGTATTAACACAGCACATTAACACAGCATATTAACACAGTGTATTAACACAGCACATTAACACAGCATATTAACACAGTGTATTAACACAGCGCATTAACACAGCACATTAACACAGCACATTAACACAGCGCATTAACACAGCGTTTTAACACCACATTAACACAGCGCATTAACACAGCACTAACAGACCTTATTAACACAGCACATTAACACAGTGGATTAACACAGCACATTAACACAGCACATTAATACAGCGTATTAACACAGCGCATTAACACACCATATTAACACAGCACATTAACACAGCATATTAACACAGTGTATTAGCACAGCACATTAACACAGCACATTAACACAGTGTATTAACACAGCATATTAACACAGCACATTAACATAGCACATTAACACAGCATATTAGCACAGCATATTAACACAGCACATTAAAACAGTACATTAACACAGCATATTAACACAGTGTATTAGCAGTGTATTAACACAGCGCATTAACACAGCGCATTAACACAGCACATTAACACAGCGTATTAACACAGCATAGCACCCATTCAGTTTTACAAAATAACTTGTGAAGGAGACAGGCATGTAAGTACAAATGTAGGTGGTTCACACTTACATTGCAAAGAAGTGAAGTGAAGCTCCTAATGATCAATGTTTCTGCACCTATGGCTACAGTTTGAGAGTTGCTAGTAGGTAATCTTCCACAGCATGGTAAAGCTCTTGCCTGCCAATAGGCTTTATATTAGATAAATTAGAGACTCTGAGCATGGTAGCTATGCAGTTTAGATACTACTTAATGAATGTCACTGAATAATTTTTTTAACTATCCAATAATAAAAAGCGAAAGGAACTCACAAAGTGATGTAAAGTAAGTTTAATAGCAAAGCTTTTGAGATAAAATTCTTCTTCATTGCTTAAAATCATACTAAAACACTTATATATATATATATATATATATATATATATATATATATATATATATATACACACACACACACACACACACACACACACACACACACACACACACACACACACACCATATTAACAAATTCAAACCAATAGAAGTGTAACAACAATAAAACAATTAAAATAAACAATTTAGTAGTTGTTTCATGGAAAAAGACACATTCTTTTGAAAACAGGTTTTAAACTCACAGCATCATTCAACCCAGGGGGCACATCTGCTTCAAAGTAATTAATCTATTTATATTCAATATTCTCAGTGTTCAACATAATATCCCTCCTCTAATACTTCTTTCAATGTGTTTTATCTAAGCATATGATATGTTTAGTTAAGGCATTACTTTCCACCTCCCTATGTATGTCAGATAGGTGTTGGGCTACCCTTTCTTTTAACATCCTGTTGTTTTTTTCCAACATAAAATGCAGTACAGTTTCCACATGTGGCTAAGTAAACCATGTTCTTGGTTTTATAAGTGATAAACATGAAAATAAAATGTCTTGTTTGTATTGGGGTGTACAAAAACATTGTTCTTATTTATATAGCGGCAAAACTGACAGTCATAGCAAGGCACAGCATTTTTAGTTTTTATTATACAATTCTTAATTTTAACTAAGAGTGGTGCTCATGTGAACCTGTGACCTCTTGTAAAGCACATTAAATGTGTATGGATGGTTAATGACTCCACCAGGGGATGTCTTGCAATATACAATACTTTTGTAACTGATGGAAGCACTAAAATGAAAACCTGTTCTCATAGTTGGGCATGATGCATGTTGTGCACACAGTTAATGTCATCTTTCACACCTTTAGACCACCCTGCTACACCAACATTTTCAGTGTTACATTATGGAGACCTTGTCACAGGTGACATTACTGAGATGTTTTATGTTGCTTGACATGTGCGGGAAAAGTCAATGGGCATGACCAGGAGAGGCCTGTCATAGTTCTCTGGAATGAGACCTGGTGAATGGTCATCAATTCTAAGTGCACTAATTGTGGCAGGGTACTTTGGTGGTGCAGCAAGGAATCTACGCTCTGTTGCATAAGGACCACTGGAAGCACTTGACAGGGAACTCATGTAAAGGTCCCCAGGATAAGGTTGATGTCAGGCAAAGTCTTGCCAGAGATGTGTCTGATGCCAATGGCATAACCCTGATCTGGTGAGCAGTGTAGGCATCACTACAGTGACGTGTGGCATTGTCATCCTGACTTTATTAGCCAGTGGAAAGAAGAGGTCAGAGTAAGGGCACCTGAAATACATTGCATCTGTCGGGCAGCATCAAGATTGTTTTTTTGCAAAGTAAATGTATGAGTTGTAGTCATGTATCTTAAATGTATTTATTTTTTACAGCTTTGGAGGTCATGGAGGAGAATAGTCGTCTGTATTAAAGGAGAATGAAAAAACTTCAAGGTATAGAGGTGCATACTATTTCATTTTTTTCTGTGATTATAATTATTTTAATTTAATATTACTGTATTGGCTACTTGCCAGAGGAAAACATGTGTGACTCTGGACAGGTATGACTACCTATGTTAGGACGTACATGGTATTTGTATTACACATTGATTGCTATTCAGAACAGGAACAATAGACTTGTCTGAGTGTGACCTTTGTGGTTTGATTTCTGTATACCTGGTAGTGAGAGACAACAGGATAATCAGAAAATGTCAGGTTGTGACTGACTAACCATGTTGTTCCTGCAATGTATACATAGTTCAGTATCCCTTCCTTCAAATTTCATAGCCATAGCTACACACATCAGGACTGCTTCCTGTGATCCCATTTTAACAGAGCACATCCTAGCATAGCAGCATTTATATCACACATTGCTGCAGTTAGTCAGATTGTGCCTTTATACAGCTTTACCATTGTATGACATCTTTCAGTGAATGTGATTCAAATATTAGTTATAAAAAAAAAACAACACTAGCAGCTACTAAAAGTTGGACACATACAGGAGCAATGAAAATGCAATAAGAAAAGAGTCCGACTGCCACAGCCGAAATCATGCATTTTTAATAAAATAAATGAATGAAATAAACACTGCTAAAAACAAAAAGATGAAAAAGATAAGCATTTTCGAGTTATAAAACAAACGCTTCATCAGATCTGATGAAGAGTTTATATAACTTGAACGTGCTTATCTTTCTCTTCTTTTTGTTTTTATCAGTATTTATTTCATTCATTTATTTTATCAAAAGTTTGATTCAGGATGTGGCAGTCACACTGTTTTCTTATTGCAAATATTAGTTATCTTTATGTTATGCAAACATCTTTTTTCTTTCTTCCTGCCCTTCATTCGTGACTGTCCTTTCATTTCTCTCTATTCTCTGTTTGTTATTTTATTTCTGTCCATTTTGTTTCCCATTTTTTACAACAGCTGCTTTAGCAGTGACAATGGCGTGACCAAGGTTTACAGCTGCCCAGAAGGCCCAGCCATTCCCTGCAGCTTCCTAACCAGTAGCCCAGTCTGCCTTGCAAGTAGCTGTAAGGCAGCTAGATGGCCAGGTCTTCTGTCCATAGCCATGTTTCACCCAATGAAAGCACTATTGCTTCCACCACTGACTCTGGAAGGGGGCAGGATTTCATCAAATGCAGGGAGCTGGTAAAGGTAGTAAGCGAATATGTTACATACAGGGAGCTGGTAGAGGTAGTAAGGGAATATGTTACATGCAGGGAGCTGGTAGAGGAAGTAAGGGAATATGTTACATGCAGAGAGATGGTAGAGGTAGGAAAGGAATAGGTTACATGCAGGGAGCTGGTAGAGGTAGTAAGGGAATATGTTATATGCAGAGAGGTGGTAGAGGTAGTAAGGGAATATGTTACAGCAAGGAAGTTGGTTGAGGTAGGAAGGGAATATGTTACATGCAGGGAGCTGGTAGAGATAGTAAGGGAACATGTTACATGCAGGGAGCTGGTAGATGTTGTAAGGGAATATGTTACATGTAGAGAGCTGGTAGAGGTATTAAGGGAATATGTTACATGCAGGGAGTTGGTAAAGGTAGATTGGGAATATGTTACATGCAGAGCGCTTGTAGAGGTAGTAAGGGAATATGTTACATGTAGGGGATTTGTTGTGGTAGTAAGGGGATATGCTACATGCATGGTTTTGGTAGAGGTAATAAGGGAATACGTTACATGCAGGCAGCTGGTATAGATAATAAGGGAATACATTGCATGCAGGGAGCTGGTAGAGGTAGTAAGGGATTATGTTACATGCAGGGAGCTGGTAGAGTTAGTAAGGGAATATGTTACATGCAGGGAGTTGGTAGAGGTAGTAAGGGAATATGTTACATGCAGAGAACTGGTAGAGTTAGTAAGGGAATATGTTACATGCAGGGATTTGGTAGAGGTAGTAAGGGAATATGTTACATGCAGAGAACTGGTAGAGTTAGTAAGGGAATATGTTACATGCAGGGATTTGGTAGAGGTAGTAAGGGAATATGCTACATGCAGAGAATTGGTAGAGTTACTAAGGGATTATGTTATATGCAGGGAGTTGGTAGAGGTAGTAAGGGAATGTTACATGCAAGAAGGAGTTGGTAGAGGTAGTAGGGGAATATGTCACATGCATGGAGTTGGTAGTGGTAGTAAAGGAATATGTTACATGCATGGAGATGGTAGAGGTAATAAGGGAATACATTACATGCAGGGAGCCGGTAGAGGCAGTAAAGGAATATGTTAAATGCAGGGAGCTGGTAGAGGTAGGAAGGTAATATGTTACATGCATGTAACATATTCCTTTACTGCCTCTACCAGCTCCCTGCATGAAAATGAATATGTTACATGCAGGGAGCTGGTAGAGGTAGTAATGGAATATGTTACATGCAGGGAGCTGGCAGAGGTAGTAAAGGAATATGTTACATGCAGTGAGCTGGTAGAGTTAGTAAGGGAATATGTTACATGCAAGGTGTTGATAGAGATAGTAAGGGAATATGTTAGACTGGCAGCTGGAAGCCTGCATCAGCTGCCTACAGAAGCTCTGTTTGCAGTTGGTAAGCTCATATTACTACTTGACCCTGCCATCACTATCTCAGGCAGGGCCTAGCATGGCGAGTGGTCAGAGTGTTATCTGACATCCCCTGCATTTTGTACAGGCACTGCAGTACAGAGTGATGTACAGTCTTTAACATTATTCCAATGTGTCCCTCCCTTTTATTCACATCTCACTTCTGTTTGCCATCCAATCCTACCTATCACCAGTGTCTTTAGCTTTTATGTATCTCTGAATCCATTGTCCTGCCCACATGTAGTGTGGATCAGCACCTCCTCTCTCAGTCTTTGTCCGTGTCATATATTTCTGCATTTGCCCCACTACTGACCCTAAGTCTTTCACCATTCCTTCACCTCCCTTTACATCCTACCCCAGTTGCCCTTCTTAAAAATCAGCCTACAAGAAAGCTTCCCACTTGCATCCTTACTTCCCCTCTTTCCTTTGTGTATTCTTTCTGCCTCTTTTCTTCTGTCCTATACTCCCATTTCTACCATTTTTATGATCTAAAAATATGTAATCATTGTACTCTCCCCTTTAAAGTAGCATGCTTATTTTTCCACTGAGGCACACACTTCCTCTCTGCCCTTTAGTTTTCCTCATCATGATCCTAGCTGCAACTGTGAGTTCCTAGCAGGAAAAGGTTTAGAAATAAGCAATGAATTACTCTGCAAATATTCACCATCTTAATTGATAATGAGCCTTGGGCTGCCTCATGCTATGAGCTGTACCTATGGGAAGCCCTCTGCCTAGCTTACTCATGTGTGCTAACCTAAGCCCTAACCCTGACACTTCCACTAACCCTAACCCTACACATTACATTACAAAAAAAACTTTCCCTTTCAGAATCACTGCTCAACGTATGACTGAAAGTATAATTAGGTTTTAGTTTTTTTTTTACCAATTTGAAAAAGAAAGTGTTTGCATCCTTTTTCACTCAGTGTAGCTTTGAGATTTTTATTTTTGCTATTTGTTATTTTTCAGTGTTGTGTGTATTGATGTTTATAACTTGAAATTAATGGGTACCCCAGCAACACCACAGTTTTTACTGATCCACAAGATGGCAGCAATACCTCTACAGAAATATCTGGCATTCTTAGTGAAGGCTTGTTACCAGCTTCTGGATCAGTAAAAACTGCAAGAAAGATTCAGCCAAGCCAGAGTCTTCACTGTGTAACATGTTAAACCTCCTGTAGTGGAGGCCTATGGGATATATAAGCAACTGAACCCCCCCCCCCCACCGAAGGACATAACCAGTGTTTCAGCCATACCTGTCAACCTGTTAACATAATGGAGGGGCAAAAGCCAAAAAATTAGGGACAGATTTTAAATATTACAATTATGAACTTGGAAAGTTACTAGAATAATAGATTTTGCATTGGTATGTATCTTCTCAAAGATATGAAATCTGGGCAGTTGAGAGGTATGGTTCCATCTCAATGGCTTATAAAAACCTAAGACTTTTTACTTTTTAAATTTTTATGGGTGCATTCAAACAAATAAAGACAAACTCCAACAGCTGTAGACATACCATGTTTTGGGCTTTTTGTGACCTCATCTGTTCAGCATAAGTGGGTTGTTTGGGTATACTTCAGTATACTATAAGTAGTAATAGGAAGACTAGTTTTAAGAGCTTTGGGAGGAAACCTTCTTTGAATATGTGATGTGGACAGTTATTAACTACAGTCTGATGTGACGTGGGGAGTTATTAGCCACAGTCTGATGTGATGTGGAGAGTTACTAGCCACAGTCTAATGTGATATCAACAGTTATTAGCTACAGTCTGATATGATGTTGAGAGTTATTAGCCACAGTCTGATGTGATATGGACAGTTATGAGCTACAGTCTAATGTGATGTAGGGAGGTTTTAGCCACAGTCAGATGTGATGTGGAGAGTTATCAATAAGCTAAATAGAGCATGAGCAGTGATGGTGGGAAAGCTCAAACTTTCAAAGAGAAAGCTAATGGCTGGAGAAACAAAAAAGTGTTGCAATATATATATATATATATATATATATATATATATATATATATATATATATATACACCAATGTAAACTGGTCAAAAATGCAGATTAAATGTTTGATGTGCTGCACATTAATTACCTGACATTGCCAAATCAAAATACCGAACATTTCAAATTTGGCAGTTTTTGGTGTCAGTCAGGATATACTTACCAGCCGCAACTTACCTGCTTGTTTTCCAGGAGTATGAACGAACACAGTTCAGTACTGCAAAATGATAGAAATCATGTTTGCACATGCAAATTATATATTTCAACTCCAAGATCGCACTACAGTGAGGAAAAGGATAAATTTCCTGATCTGCACTGTGCAGCGATCTCTGTTCATAACATCAGACTGATATCAGCAAATGCACTATGACATTCACTACAACAGACACTTGGAGAATTGAAGATCGGCAATATGGGAATCAGTCAACTGATGTTCGACATTCCTGTGTTCATCGAACCTTTATTCTTCATTTTGATAAAATATATATATATATATATATATATAGTTTACCATCAAAATTGCGAGTGAAGGTTCAACAGCCATAGGATGTTGAAATTTGGTTGGCTGAATTTGTGTTGTCAAACTTTCATTTGTATGAGTCCTGGTTTAGTGAATGCACTGTGCAATCGCACATATTTGGTCGACCTTATGACAAGAGATCATTGTACAGTGCGGAGCAGGAAATTTGCTCTTTTCCCCACTGTAGTGCGAACTTAGAGGTGGAATACATATTATGCAGTGGGGGGCAAAGCCCCCACATGATGGGTGCAGAGGAGCTTGCCCCCTGCATAATAGTTACGTCACATGATGTGCAGTGTCTGATTGCAGCCTACGGATGTCGAGAAAGGTCAAATTCGCTTAAGGAAGTGTGTTTGCGACAATCTGACCATTTTGACATTCCATTTCAAACACATGCATCAATATTTCAAGTAGGAATTTATTTTGAACGTCGACTATTTAATAGTAAACCTATACACACACACACACACACACACATATATATATATATATATATATATGTGTGTGTGTGTGTGTGTGTGTGTGTGTGTATATCAATATCTATATCTATCTATATATATTCATATATATATACACACACACACACACACACACACACACACACACACACACACACACACACACACACACACACACACCTACACCTATGTGTGTAGATATATATATATATATATATATATATATATATATATATATATATATATATATATATATATAGGTTCATAGGTTCATAGTATATATATATATATATATATATATATATATATATATATATATATATATATATATAGGTTCATAGGTTCATACTAGGCTATCTGCCCAAGGGCATTTATAAGCCTAGCCCATAGTTATTTGGCTTTCGCCACCCCTTTAGTTTGAATAAAACTATGCCTATTATTTTGCTGTGCCTCTGTCAAGCAGTGACACTGAAGTAATCCCTGGGGTATATCTGCGATCCCCATCCATTGGTCAAGATTCCTCTTGAACAAGGCCAGCGAGGTGCTCTGCCTCACATGTACCGGGATTTTGTTCCACAGCATAGGGAGTCTCTGGGTGATGAATCTGTCCCTCCAGCATGTTCTATTAATAACCGTGTCAAGGTTTAAGTCTCCTGCCCTTGTGGTTCTGAGGGATCTAGATTTTTTGAGGTGAAGCATATTCATCAAATCAGGGTTTGACATGGCCTTATATGTCAGGCACAGGTCACCTCTGAGCAAGCGGTATGAGACTGAATAGAGCTGGAGTTCTTTCAGTCGGGCAGCATAAGACATATTTTTGAGACCCTTTATCCTTTTGGTGAGGAACTTTTGGGGCCTTTCCAGCTGCTGCAGGTGTCTGGTCAGATACATTCCAAATGGGGCATTGTACTCAATCATAGGTCTAATGAGTGATGAGTACAGGGGGGCGATGACCTCCCTTGATCTAGATGTGAATCCCTTCATGATCAGGTGGGCAATGTAGAAGGTTTTCCTAACTACTTTAGCAACATGAGTGTCAAATGAAAGGCTACTGTCAACTTGGGTCCCCAGATCCCTGATGACTTCTTCTGTGCTCAGTGGATTGCCACCTATATGGTAGCTAGGGGTAACCTTGTTTTTCCCGAAGGGTATGACTATGCATTTCTTGGCATTTAACTTTAGGCCATGGCTCTGGCACCAGTTATCCGTTTCTGTGAGGCCCTTCTGAAGGATATCTGTGTCAGATGTGTTTTCGACTATGGCGCCCAGTTTGCAGTCATCTGCAAACTTTGTCAGCCATAACCCTCCTGTGTTTGCTTGTACTTCAGAAAAGTAGATGCCGAACAAGAGTGGACCCAGGACTGAGCCCTGTGGGACACCACTTGTGACAGGCTTTGAGTCTGACATGGCTCCAGCAACTCTGACCCTGTGGGTTCTGTCACTTAGCCAGTTTGCAACCCATCTTGTGATGTATGGGTTTACATTCAAGCTGATGAGTTTTTGATGATACCTGAGTGGGGTATTGTGTCGAAGGCCTTTGCCAGGTCAAGGTAGGCTGTATGGACTGCCTTTCCCTCATCAATGGCCTTGGTGACTGTCTCGAAAAAGTCAACCAAGTTTAAAAGGCATGATCTGCCTTTGACAAAGCCAAACTGGGTTGGATCCAAAGTCTGCAAGTTCCCTATGTCTTTATTTATGAGTTCCATTATGATCCTCTCCATGGCTTTGCAGATAAGGCTTGTCAAGCTAATGGGACGGTAATTTCCAGGGTCGGTGGAGGCACCGCCCTTGTGAAGTGGGACCACAGTCGCCGTCGCCACTCCTTGGGTACGTATCCTGAGGTGAGGCTAAGATTAAACAGCTGTCCTAACTGCGGGTTTAATTCCTCATTTAGTTCATGGAGCACACAGCCGGGGACACCATCCGGTCCCATGGATGCTGTGTTTTTTTGCTTTGGAGCGGCCAGTTCTCACCTGGGCGTTGGAGATGTTTGGGGGCTACAATCCTCTGGTATAGATATCTCTCCTTTTGGGGGAGAAGTTTGCACTGAACCTGTCAGCCAGTATGTTGGCAATGTGTGTAGGTTCAGTAATCTTCACATCATTTTGAACTAATTCTGAGCATATCTGGGAGTTTCCTCCTAGGTTTCTAACATAGCTAAAGAAGGCCTTATGATTGTCTTTTGAATCCTTGGCGATTTTTCTCTCAAAATTTGCCTTGGATGATTTTATGAGAGCTCTTAGTTTTTTACTTATAATGATCAAGTGTGTCTTACCTTTCAAGGATTTTGCTCTATCTTGTAGTAGCTTCCTCCTTTTGTTGTAGAGCTTGTTTATGGCTGGGGTCCACCAGACTGGACGCTTGCCTTTGGTACAAAGAGTCTTAGTTTTGTTTGGGATTGCCTGATCCATGCAGTCCTGTAGGTGCTGGTAGAAGGCATTTGTAAGTGATTCAGCGGTTTGAGTAATGTTTACCACTGGCTCAGGGGCCTTAAAGGAGACCACACTAGTTTTTAGAAGTGTGAAGTCGGTTTTGAGAAGTTTTTCACTGTGGTCTTTTTTGTTTCAGGTGGGGGCGGGATGAGGACCTCCAGCGAGATTAGTTTATGATCTGATCTCACCAGTGAGGGGTATACTTCCGGTGTTGAACATTGTGATCCCATGTTCGTGATGATGAGATCAAGTATGTTTTCTCCTCTTGTGGGGATGGTGACTAGTTGTTCCATGGCATTTGAGTTTATGAACTCCAGGAACCTTTGGGCTAGAGTGTTTGGGCTTGAGTAGTGTTCCCAGTCTATATTAGGGTAGTTGAAGTCACCTAGTATGATGGTGTTTGGAGATACATTTATCCCCTCCATTGTTTTCAGGAAGGCCATGTGAGGTTCCTGAGTTTGAGAGGGTGGCCTGTAACATGCTACAAATTGCAGAGCAGTCTTGCCTATGGTTAATTGCACCTGGATGGTCTCCGATGCATCGTGCGTTGCCACCAACCTTGAGGTGTGGGTGTCCTTTATGAATATGGACACCCCCCCCTCCTTTCTTGGTGTTGTCCGGATTTTGGGGTCGGAACGCATGATATGAGGTGAAACCTGCTAGTGCTGGGGTGCTCTCAGGAGCCTTGAACCAGGTTTCTGTCACAGCACAGACATCGATGTTCTCCATACTGAGAAGGGCCTCGAGTGCGTGCATCTTGAGATTGAGACTTCTGGCATTAAGCAGCATTACCCTTAGTTTTTTTATTTTTTTGTGTTCTAGGGTGGTAGGTTTAGAATTTGAGCCTTGCCTAAAAAAGGCACTATGGGGGTGGCAAGAGCCTTTGCCAATATCCGGAAGCCTAGGGGTGACAGGTGCAAGCCATCCCTTGCGAAGCAGCGTGGCTTGTCCAGCATGTCATCCCAGGCAGACAGACATTGGATCCCTTTTGAATGACACCAGAATTTAAGCCAATTATTAAAGCTGATCATCTTATCACTGTATTGTGGCATCATTCTAGGTGAAGGTAGGATACTGCTCAAGGTCAGGATCATACCTGCCTGGGCTACATAATCAGAGAGCTCCTCAATGTCTCTTTTCATGTAGTCCAAGGAGGTACATCTCAGGTCGTTGACACCAGCGTGGACAATGACTGAGTCGTACTTGTACCTGCTGTTGAGAGACCTGAGTGCTTGTGTTATGTGGCGGATTCTAGCGCCCGACAGGCAGCTTACTGTGACCTTCTCCTTACTCAGTCTGGTGAGCGGGACGTCAGTGTGTCTGACTATGGAGTCACCTATGACAAGTATGTTTGGTGTTGTATTTGGCCTTAAGGGCAGTGACTGCTTTGCACACTGATTTTGTTGTTTATGTGTTGTTTGTGTGGTGTATTGAGTTTGCAGTTGCTTGGGTGTCTGCTTTGGAGGCCTCTGCTGTTTAGGTAAATTTTTACTCAGAGCCTCCGAGTATGTCTTAGTGTGTTTATGTGTTTGATTCAGTGGTGTGGTTGAGTTATGTGAGACTGGTATTGTGGTGTGTGTAGTTGCCTTCTCCTCCTGCCTGGTCTTGCCAGTCCTGAGTTGAGAGAGCTCAGCCTCCAGTCTGGCTAAATAGCTGCATCTCTCACAAGTGTTAGTGTTACATGGGAGGAGGAGATGGTTGTCCGTGTACATGAGGCAATTGTAACATTGTCTCAGAATTCCAAGATTCACCAAATGGGCAGGAGAGGACGCCAGCATCTGACCCTTCGACATGCTAGAAAGAATTATGAGTTGGTATGAGACAGAAAAGTAGTGGGCTTAGCAGGGAAGTGGGCACTCCTGGGGGGTTTTGCTAGTGAGAGATTTGTATAATATAGGAGTGCTTGACCTGCAAAGAGAATGCTTATAAGACAAGGGATATGCTTATAAGACAAGTGCTGAGCTTTTTGAGAAGAAAAAGCTATTTGGAACAGTTGCTGCACTTTTTAGTGTAGGTGTAAACTGTTTAGGTTCCTAACAGAGCAGTTCTAAGGGAAAAATTGAAGAACAGACTTTCTGGAGCCAGAAAGAGTTTAACCTTGTTTAACCGGCGCTGCCCGATGCTGCTCTAGTGGCAACTCCGCGCTAAAGCACGTTAAAGCGTGCTTGATGGCAGGGGCTGGAAAGAAGCAGGAATAGACCCAAAAGGGAAAAAAAAACTACAGTTTCAAGTCAGTAACCACCTCTACGGGGAGCAGGGAAGCTGCTCAATGTTAGTCACTGCCACTGATGAACAGAGAGACCCTCCCTCAGCCCAAGCAAAAATGGCCTCACAGAAACTTTCAAACAGTTCAGGAACAGCAAGCCTGTAACTGAACTTTTTTAACTCTCAGAAAAGTGGGAAAAAAGCAAGATTTTTTTTTTTGTTTTTGTTTATCTATATATATATATATATGGCTTGCTATCAAAATTTCGAATGTCATTATGAGAACTTTAATTGTCGAAAATCAGATTCTCAAAGTTTCATAACAGTGATTTGAAAATGTTGATCTCACAACAGTGAATACTAGTGTGTATTAGCTGTTGTGAAATTGACATACTGATTAGAGATTGCACTATGGTGAGGATGGGGAACTTTGCCTTTTTCCTCACTATAGTGCGATCTCGAAGTTGTAATATATAAGTAGCAGGGGGGCTGTATATATATATATATATATATATATATATATATATATATATATATATATATATATATATATATATATATATGTGTATATAAAAATGAGAAATGTACACAACTTACTGTTGTTTTACTATTTGGGAGGTTTGAGCTGTAAACTGTGTGTTATGTAATACAGAGATGCACTAGCTTGAGAATTCAGAAACAGCACTCCCATTCACACCTGTAGTAAAAACGTATGGTTTACACAATGTGGGAATTAACGATTCAGGGACACATTAGCTGCAATGTGGAAACACCTCATCGGCTTATTGCATGTCACTGAATCACTGTTAACAACCATGAGTGCAGACCCGCACTTTCCTGTGGTAGTTAAAACTATCAGCTCGTGCATCCTGTTGGCACATGTACTCCCCCATTCACTCTCACACACACATATGCACAGTAATAAATATGCATACCACATACCCCCATACAAATATTTGTGTTGTCAGGATGGCCCCAATGTCACTACTTTTCCTGCCTGTGTAAATCATGGATGATTATAGCAATAACTCACACCTGGGTGTGGGTAATGCTGGATTTACCCACGGTTGGTGTGGTTTGGTCATGAGGGTGAAGCCCGAGTGGCCAAACAAAGCCAACCGTGGGTAAATCCAACATTACCCACACCCAGAAGTGGGTTATTGCTATTATACAATGACATTATTTAAGAAAAAAAAAATTATTTTTCTTAAATAATGGCATTGTATAATGCCTCCTTGCTGCCCTTCCGCAGCTGTCTGGTATTCTGCGGCAGTTCTGATGTACTGCACATGTGTATGCCTACACAGTACATCAGAGCTGTGGGCAAAAGCAATGGAGAAAGCGAGATCTCCGTTGCTTTTTACAAACTGTTTCGCTATGTTAAATGGGTGTAACATAGCGAGACAGCTTTAAAAAAAGAACGGAGAATCTCCGTTGCTTTTTTTAAAGCTGTCTCGCTAGGTTAAACTCGTTTAACATAGCGAGACAGTGTGAAGCAACAGAGATCTTGCGTTCTCTGTTGCTGTAAAAAAAGAGTTATTGTAATGGAAAAAGTCCGGGCGACCGGACCTTTTTCCATTACTATAACTCTGATTTACAATGTGCACGCTGACCAATCAGCGTGCACGTTTTTGAATATTAATGGGGGGGGGTCGTTGTATAATACAGTCATTAATGCCAGACCATAGAGTTTCGTGCTTCTCATGCTTCTCTCACTGCATTCTGAGCAAACGCAGTTATTTTAGCAACTTTATATGTTTTTAGGTGAATAATTACAGTTCTTTCCTGATAGTGTTTTTTGTCCACCTCATTATTTTTGGCTTGGTTTAAATTTCTAGCTGTATGAGGTTGAGAGCTATGTTTATATTTGTCCTGTTCCTCTCTCTCATAACTCGTGAATTGTTGCAAGCAAGAATACTGCCTGAGATCCTCATTATTTTATATTAAAAAAGATGTAGTGCTAGCTTATTAAACACCATAACAGTTTAATGCTTGCTATTTTGAGTATTGATGGTGTCTAGTGGTCCCCTCTGACACTCATTGTCTTTCTTTTTTTTTTTAATACATGTCCTTAAGGCATGTTCATAGGTTCATATGTAGGTACTAGGCTATCAGCCCTGGGGTCTATACAAGCCCAGCCAAAAAGGTACCCTGGCTTTTGCCACCAAAGAAAATTATTTTCCTGTGCCCCTGTTGAGCAGAGCCACAGAGGTGATCCCCAGGGTGAATTTCCTATCACCCATCCAATCATCAAGATTTTGCTTGAAGAATGCTAATGAGGAGCCTTGTTTGATATAGATAGGTAGTTTATTCCAGAGTATGGGAAGTCTCTGGGACAGGAATCTATCCCTCCGGCATGTTCTGTTTTTGTGGTGACAAGGTTTAGGTCTCTGGAGCGTGTAGCTCAGAGGGATTGGGATTTCTTTAAGTGGAGCATGTCCAACAGCTCTGGGTTTGACATAGCTTTGTATGTTAGGCAGAGATCACCTCTGAGTAGGCGATATGCGATGGAGTAAAGCTGGAGTTTTTTGAGACAGTCTGCTTAGGGCATCTGTTTGAGGCCTGTAATCCTCTTTGTGAGGTATTTCTGCGGCCTTTCCAGTTGTTGTAGATGTCTTGTGATGTACATACCAAAAGGGGCATTGTACTCTATAATGGGTCTAATGAGTGATGAGTAGAGGGGAGCAATGACCTCTTTTTTTCTGGATGAGAAACCTTTTGTGATGAGGTGTGCCATGTAGAAAGATTTCCTGACTACTGTGGCAATGTGATTATCAAAGGAGAGACTACTGTCCACCTGTGTCCCAAGGTCTCTTATCACACTTTTGGTATTAAGTATACTACCGCCTATGTTGTAGTTCATGGGTACAGAGTTTTTACTGAAGGGGATGACAATGCACTTTTTGGCATTGAACTTGAGGCCATGGCTTTGACACCAGGCATCTGTCTTAGTTGTTGTCAATGTTGTTATTAAATTATCCCTTGTGTCTAGTGTTTTCTTCTGAACCACATCTTTGTTAAGTGTCCTTAAGGCTAAATGTAAGAGTTATACTTGGTACCTAGTGTTTTCCCCTGGCACACATTTGTTAAGTGCTTTTAAGGCGTGAAAATTAAAAGTTATCCCTGGTGGCTATTGTTTTTTGCCCCAGCACGTCTTGTTTAAGTGCTGTGATGGTACAATAATAAAGAGTTATCCCAGGTGGCTAATGTTCCTCCCCCCATTCCATAGCTTATATAAGTGTCTTTGAGGCACCTTGTACAAGATGTATCCCTGCTGTCTAGTGGTCCTCCTGACCCATGTCTTTATAGTTCTCTCGGGCACAGATCTGGATCCAGCATTAGGTGACCTAGGCAGTTGCATTGGGCCCACTGGTTTGGGGGGACACTGGATGGGGGTGTGGGGCTGCTACAACATTTAATTAAAAAAAAAATTAATTACATTTCTTTTTTAACAATGCACTGTCTGTCAATACATACAAATTAACATGCATACTGCTGCTTCTTTCCACGTGCGGAATTTAAACTTCCTTGCTGTTATGAGACTTCCTTCCTTGTGCATATAAAGCCCTAGTTAAGGATGGCAGATTAGTTAACTTGTACTATATACCCTATAGCTTAGCTTGCATTATAGCTTGACTAGCTGTAATATTGTAAGAACACACAAACTGTGATAATTTCTATCTTAATATTTTTGTATAATTACTCTTAAAATATTATACCTATGTCATGTTCTCTTTCACTGTATAAAAATCACCACTATTGTATGTTCTGTATGTAATGTTACTATGTGGAGCTTTTCTCCCTGGGTGTCCACTGAAAATGGGTTTCTGGCCAATTGAACTTTTCAGGTAAACAAATGTAATATAATTAAAATAAATAAAAATAAATTAATAAACTTGCTCACGCTCAAAACCTCTACCTTGATTACAGAAGACAACAACCTGAATCCTCTCTGCCAGCTACCAGATGGCTCAAGAATGTGAACTTCAGTGCATTTTCACAGAATTGAGTTTCAGTTCATTTTACTGTGAGCTTCAAGGGAAGAGAAGTTTGTGTTGTTCAGGCTATGTCTGTTTTCAATGTGCAACTATTTTGTCTGTCAGTGTTTGTATTAAAAAACTTAAAAGCAGTATTAGTAGCACAACAAGTTCCATGCAAGCCTTTGATGCAGAAAGCTGTAGGTTCTATTCTTACACCAAGTAAATGGACTGTTGATACTGAGGTGCGCTTTAAAGGTGTATGGGAGTACTACACTCCTGAGTGCATCTTTCTTTGGTTGAGATAGCTAGTAGTTATGAACCTGTTGTTCGTTTGCCACCTATTGCAGTATTAACAGCTTACCAATTTTTTTTATAATGTAACAAAGGCAATTTATTCTTCAAAGGCAGCAGGCAATGAATTTGTAGATGAAACATTGACATGTAAAGTTGTTTGCCAGCAACAACCTCTTCATTAGTTACACATTCCTTTAATGTGGGATTATTCAGAAGACTTTTAACTTCTGTAGAGATTGTGCATATTGACTAATATTGGTAGGTTGTAATGACATAGGTTCATAGATTAGTACTAAGCTAACTGCCCTTGTGAACCATTGTAAGCCTAGCCAATTATCCCTTGTGAGACTCAAACGCTGCACCTTATGCTTGTTAGGCAAACACCTTAACCATTAGGCCACCCACCCATCTGAGTATCCTTTAATGGGTGAAATGTTCTGAAATGGGTAGTTTTGTCATTATTGGTTAATATATTTTGTTTCATTGCTTACTGGAAAAATGTTCAGAACTACAAATTTAAAACACACTATAACATTTGGTGCTGAATTAAGCAAGGAATATAACTTAAAACAATCAGGAAGGTGAATCAAAGAACACATGCATGTATGCATGGTCCTAAAAATGTGTGCAAGGGGCCTATGGTAAACTTAATTCACCACTGGTCAGATGCATTTTCTTTGAATAGGGGTTTCAATGCCGTTTCAATGAATGTGAGTTTCAAGGGAAGATAAGTTTAGTGTTTATGCTAAGTCTGTTTTCATTGTGAGACTGTATTGTTTTGTTTAGCAAATGGCTATCAGTGTTTGTGCTATAAAATTTGAAATAAAGTTTTAAATTAAAATCCAAGTATCTGTAAACATTCTAGAAGTAAAAAAGAAAATAGTATGTACAGTGACCGATTTGAACAGTGTTCAAGGTAACTGGATAAAAATAGCCAAGTAATGGAACACTGGAATGGTTGTTGGGTGGGGGCTGCTGCTGATGTGGCCCTCATCTATTACCCTGCCTAGGGCCTCATTTGACTCTGCTCTGGTATCTAGTACTCCCCTCCAGTGTTGCAGGACTTATTTTTCAGGCTAGTGGAATGTTGAAATATTACAGCCACTCCAACCAACCCCCAAATACACAGCACATACATTCACACAGTCACGCACATGCACGCTCACAAATGCACACACACACACACACACACACACACACACACACACACACACACACACACACACACACACACACATGCACAAACAGACACACTACCCCCACCCAATTGCACTGCTATACACACCAGTTCACTCACATACACACACAAACACGCTCACACCTACTGTTTTGCTTACCTGTCCTTCTACTGTGATATCCCTGGCATACACTCATACATGTAGCCCTACACATGCATTCATACACACACACACACACACACACACACACACACACACACACACACACACACACACACACACGACACTACCTGTCTGCTAAACCCCTGGCACTTCCCTCTAAGAGATTTTAGACATGTTCATTAACATGAACAGCCAGAAATGGCCATGTTAACTTATGCAGCTGCAGAAATGGCTTACTGCAGGTAGTTCTAGGGAGAGCACATGGCTAATTAGCATATGCCTTCCCCTGAATACCTCATTGGCATTTAGAACACTCACTGAGACAGCTCACTGCAGTGCTATACATATTTGTGTTGCAACACCATGATATCTGAATTAGAAATGGTTTCTGTGAGTTGAATACTTTGTATACATCTCATGGTAACTTTTATAAACTGGGCCCTTAATTTTAAAAAGGAGAAAGTTGTTATCTGGCTGGGAATGAGGGAGAGGGCACAATGAAAGAATAATGAATATGCTTAGGCCTTGTGATAGGAATTGCTAATCACATGGTATGGCTAAGGATTGTTGCCACAGCTGAATTTAGTTAATTAAGTTAAGTGGAATGGTTAGAAAAGGAATGAGACTACCTAAGAAGTAATAGCCAACAATTAATGTCAGGATGGGGTTGACATAAATTATGAATGTAGAAACAGGCTGGTAGATGTCGTGTGCTTACCTCCTGCAATGTCTCATTGTACTTGGTCACCTAGACCATGCTAATGTAATTTAGCAGAAAACTTGGAAATGTGCAGAATTGCATAAGTTATTAGATAAAAGCTCCATCTAGTTGTAGTCTGTCAAATAACATGCAGTAGAGTTGATGGGACTGAGTTTTAATGGGAAATGTTCTTTTGGAGAACAGAATGTTGTGGCAGAAAAGAGTAAAATATAGTTAGAGAGAAGCTGTACCAACTGCTAAAGAAATACTGGATTGTTGTGTGTTATGATAATGTTAATCTGTAGTTCAAAATACACTCCTCAAGATTTAATGAACTCTGTGTAGGCACCGTGTTGAGTCTACACAGAATGTATCCATGTGCATGGCCATGATCCCCCCTCAACAGGGCGCCATACATACTAATGATGGGGCACTGCCAAGGAGAGCCAAGGAACATGGATACTGAATCATTGTTGTCTGTTCTTTTTTTTTTTTTTTTTTAAATGCTGTATGTGTAGTTGGTCTAGGGTTCAAATACACAGAAGTCAGAACATGTCTGTATTTTAGTTGCACATGTTATGGACATAATTTTAAAATATGGCTTCACTGTGCTCAAGCCTTCTAAGCAGTCAGTTCAGTCATCTGTCAATATGGCTGGTGGTGTTGGAGAAGGTGTGCACTTTCAGGTATAACAGTAGGGCATTCAGGAGTCTATGGTCATGGTTGAGCTCCTTGTCAAAAAACCATGGTAATAGGCTGCTGAAGGGCAGTTTTAGGTTCATAGGTAGGTACTAGGCTATCGGCCCTAGGGCCTATATAAGCCTAGCCAAAAAGGTTCCCTGGCTTTCGCCACCCAAGAAAATTATTTTCCTGTACCCCTATCAAGCAGTACCACAGAAGTGATCCCCGGGGTGAATTTTCTATTTCCCATCCAGTCGTCAAGATTTTTCTTAAAGGGGGCCAATGAGGAGCTTTGCTTGACATGAATGGGTAGTTTTTTCCAGAGTATGGGAAGTCTCTGGGACAGGAATCTATCCCTCCAGCATGTTCTGTTTATTCTGGTGACAAGATTTAGGTCCCTGGAGCATGTAGCTCGGAAGGATTGGGATTTCTTTAAGTGTAGCATATCCAACAGCTCTGGGTTTGACATAACTTTGTATGTTAGGCAGAGATTGGCTCTGAGTAGGCGATACGCAACTGAGTAGAGCTGGAGTTTTTTTAGACTGTCTGCATATGGCATCTGTTTGAGGCCATTAATCCTCTTAATGAGGTATTTCTGTGGTCTTTCCAATTGTTGTAGGTGTCTTGTGAGATACATGCCAAATGGGGCATTGTACTATATAATGGGTCTGATGAGGGATGAGTAGAGAGGAGAATCCTTTTGTGATGAGGTGTGCCACATAGAAGGATTTCCTGACTACTGTGGCGATGTGGTTATCAAAGGAGAGACTACGGTCCACCTGTGTCCTGAAGTCTCTTATCACACTTTCAGTGCTTGGAGTCTAAGGAGGAGGCCTGGGATTGGCTGGCCAGAGAACTCTCCAGTGTTACTGGTATCCCCCACACAGGTGAGCAGTGTTACCACCACCATGATGACCTGAAAAGTTGAAAGAGGGGAACCTTGGACACCTGGGCTCAAGAAGTGAGGGCAAGGAATGCTCCATAAATATGCAAGTAATTTTTCCTCTGTTTTACCAATATGTAATCTGAATGTCTGCAAAACAGGCATGCATAATGGTGTGCTTCTCTCCCAACAGCTGCAGCTGAGAGGACTCGTAATGTTGAGTCGCAAGCTGGGCTTCTGGACAGGTTGAACAATGAAGGTGGTGAGTATGGATGTATTATGCCAACTTTAGTGCAATAAGCAAGAAAGAGTAAAGCATTAACTGCAATAAAGTTTATACAATAAAGTCTGTAGTGCAATAAATATGGAATTAGAGCTGTAGTGCAATAAATGAATAATAACAACTGTAGTTCAATAAACTATTGATTCAAGAAACAATACCAGTAACAGCAAGGAAAATTATGTACATCACAATTGTCTTGTCATGACCATTGTAGTAGAGCTGTATGCAGTGAGTCTGTAAGGTAGGGTTGCTGCAGTCAAGTATAACACTAATAGCTGTAGAATGCAAATCTAAAGGCTGAAAACTGTATTGCTTAACTCATAGTACTGTTCAAGGCTGTCTCTCTAGACCAATACCAGTCACATAATTCTCTGTCTTCCACAGACGTCAGGTAGTAAAAGTACATGGGTGAGGTAGCCTACTCCATGGCCAGATACTGTGTGTGAACTTCACAGATATTTCAAACCAATAACAACAAAATGTGTTCAACAGTGTTGCTAAAAATGGAATAAAGCTGTAGTAATATATGCAGTAAGGTTGTATACCATGCATGTGTGTTCTATTGTCACTGCAGTCTAGTATAACACTGTAACAGCACTAGAATGCTAGAGAAAAATCCTGTAACTTGTTTTGCACAATTCATAGTATGCTTCCAGGTGATCTCCAGGCAAGTAGCAATCACTCTGTAGTCATCAGTGCCTCAGTAGCTTACTCTGTTAAATTCCTTGTACACTGTGCATTTTGCCACACACAGTCCTGGGTTTGAATCCAGTGCTGTGTAACACTACATTTTCAGTACCAGTCACATAATGCTCATAATTTCTCTCTCCCCAAGAACACAAAAATGTTATGGGTAAGTTAGCTCATATTATGTGCAGATGTTGTGTTTAGATCTCACAAAATGTTACACTCAATAGCAAGAATGTGTTCATCAGCATTGTTGATTCAGAAATAAAAATGTGTAATCCCAGTATGGCTGTATCTCTTGCATGTCTGTACTATGCTGCTGCAATCAATTATTGCATTATTTGCAGATGTCTCCTGGAGTCACAGCTAGTGGGTTCTACTCCCATGCCTGCCAACTAAGCCACGCTGACTGTCAAATTTAATTACTGTATACAGACATGCCTCTCAAATATCACAATTTCTCGTAATGTAATTAAAACTGACTAATCCATCTATCATATGTTTACTAGATAAATTATTACCTGTAATGCAATGCATTACCAAATCTGTTTACAGAACACCCTGGTAATTATATAAGTCCACATTGTGTGAAACTGTTCTGAGTAGATCTGTACTTGCATTTGTTAGTGCTTGGCCCTTATTATCCCATGCTATCAGCTTGAGAGGTATGTACGTGCTACAACAGCTATAGGAGAAGTGTGGTCACTGTAATCACAACTGTCAGTGCACACCTGTAGAAGTATGTATGACCAATGTCGTCAGGGATATCATCTGCAATGTCACTAATGGCATGTGTTTCTCTCTCACTCCCCACCCCTTATCTTAATTTATTTATTTTTGTAATATATTATTATGGTTTAATATTAACATATTTTGTTAAACTAACTATATTTTGGAAAATGCGGTTGATTTTTTTTTGTTTTATTATGATTTAATATTAACATATTTGTTTAACTATACTTTGGAAAATGTGGTTGATTATTGTTATGTGTTATTATGATTCAATATTAACATATTTTGTTAAACTAACTGTTTTGCTGGCCTTATGGTTTACTTCAAACTGGCATCCTGTTACCATACTGTCTGTTATGTTACATTATGTTGTGTTGCACATAATATACATTAATATGTATTTGGATTAATAAATATGATGTTCCAATCTGTTAATACTAACAATGATTTGGTTGTTACTAACCATAACTTATTGCTTTACCTCACATACCACAGCAAATCAAGGTAGGCCGGTTCCAGTTGATCCCCTTACCTGGCCTCAACAGGCCGTGGCACCGGGTCCCAGCATGTCTGGGACCTAGACCAGTGGTGCTCCCTCTGCTGCCCCTACACTACATGCTGTGTCTGGTAGTACCACCCCAGGGGATGGGGCCAAGTCCCCCTCTGGGAATGGTGGCAGAGAAACAGTAGTCATCCAGTATGAGCTACCGGTCCTGGTATGCAGGATAGTCCACTATGGCTATGACCAATGCCTGGGCTGGATTTAGGGCATGCTGGCTGACCTAGTGGGGTAGCATCACCCTGGTGCCCAGCTTCCAGCACAGCCACCCTGAGGACAGTGAAGGAGCAGTACCAACAGTCCCATGGGAGGGGATGTGAGTTACTCTGCTGCCATCTAGAGGCACATGGGACTCAGTTTCCACAACACCCTCCCTATCCAAGGTGTTTAGTCCCCTCGTGTGTCACACACCACCCCTGTTTGCTGTCTTTTCTGTTTGCAAGTACATCCTCACCTACCAAACCTAGCTCCCCCACATGTACTTATGCCCCTTCCCCAACATTCTACTCTCATCTTAAAAAAAAAAAAAAATGGGCACCTGTCCCCAAAAAAAAAAAAAAAAATATATATATATATATATATATATCATCCCATACATATCTCTCCATTTCACACACGTATCCACTGGACACACGTAATTCAGTCCATTTGGCTTAACAATGCAGTTATGTTGTCTTCACCCCTCTCTCTGGGGTTTGAGAATCCAAATTCATTTACAAATCTGTCAAAGTGCACAGTTGTTGCTGTACAAGAAATGGATAGCTATGGTTCTTTCCTACACCCTTCTTACACATCCCTCCCTCCCTTTCAATATGTTTTCTCCCTGCTTGCCCCCATTTCATAACTTTCCTATCTTCCCTTTTTTCATTTCTTTACATTTTTAGTGAAGAGCTGTGTGGCATGCCACATCGCACAACTTCTCTAAGCTGAGCTAAATACAGCTATAATGAGTATTGGTGTTTCTAGCATTGCAAGTCACCTGTACAAAATGAACATCTCTACCATGTTTCGAACCCATTGCACCTGCAGCACATTGCATTAAGCCACCATGACACATAACTCTTAAGTAAAACAGCTGTTTTAAACAAAACATAATAATTGCCAGTTGCAGTAATTAGGCATGTTTCAGCAGAGCTGCATGCCATGCCACACTGCACACGCTAGAAAAAAAAAGTAATGGAAAAATGGGAGTGTACCTTGGAGTCTGGTGCAATAGTGCACCACTGGACAGCCAGAGACATGGTAATGGATGTAACTGGGGCCTGTGATAGCAGCTAAATGTACCCTTTTAGCAGCAACATGTGGAAAGTCACCTGCTAAGGCATTAATGGCAAAATACATGTTCAAATAGGACTCTGGTGCAGAAATACATCCATATAAAGCCATGCCTAACTGATGGATGCAGAAAATGTTTGTTATAGCCTGTAGGTATGTACACATATCTTGCAAATACACCTAGTATGGCAGTGACTCCATAGCGCAGTCTGTTAAATGACTTACATACAGTGCATTTTACCACACACAGTCCTGGGTTGAAATCCATTGATGTGCTGCATTTCAATTACATTATTGTAAAGGCAGCAGTTAATGGATCACTAGTACACTCTTTATCCACACAAAGGATTGTAAAATTAAATAACTGCTTTTCAGTTCATTAAGTCTTCGACCTGCAGGTAGGGACACACTTCACATATCCGTATGGCAGTACTACATGTCGCCTAGTACTCTGTTATTGATAAGTTGCCTAAACATGCCTTAAACACATGCCTTAATTGGAGTGTAAAGGGTACCCTCACCCTGGCAATGCCTCTACAACAAAGCTGACACAGCTGACACAGATACACCTACAGCTTGTTGACCTCCAAAGTGTTCACACTGTCTGCCTATGTCTACTACCTGCAGCAGCAGCTGCAGCCTGTGGTACACACAGCTCTATATAAAGGTTTCTGCTACAGACCTACCCTCTGTGATGGTGTAGTTTCCTCACCCCAGTAGTGTCCATCTGAACAGCTAAGAAAGGATCCCAGGTCTACATGAAAGCCTTATATATTTCACAGCAGTTGCATGTCATTGGCTAATAATAGTGCAATTCAGCTGTGTTGGCTGCAATTAGCATTTCAGAACCACAGATTGATTTAGAGGTAATCACCTGCTGATGGGGAACATGCTTAAAAGGCAGGGAGCTGGCTATGGGGAACTATTATGTATGAGACTTTACTCACAAAGAGCACACCTTTGAAAACATTACTAGTAGCGCATTTCAGCAGAGGAGTACTGCACTCCACTAGGTATGTAACTGTTTTTTGTGTATAAAAAGACACATATAGGAGGATACAGGTATGAGGAATAGGAATTACAGCAGTAAGCCTGTCTTACATCTGTGGTAATGACATGTCATTGATATCCTGCTGTGTTACACCTACAAGGGACATACAATACTCCAAAGTTGCATTGTCTTTTGTCATTGTGGCACACTGCTGTTGTTGGGCTGTCCTTTCATAGCGGTTGTAATAGCAAACTGTTATTTGTCTGGCACTGGTCTTATGACATATTATTGGGTGGTTGGCTTTAGCAGACATGCGACCATAGACTGGAGTGTTGGGTGTATGATCATACAGCAGAATTTTGTCATGGCACACAGGGAAATACCTCACTGTTGATACTATCTTGGTTGGATCAACAGACATTGTATGTTGTCACACTATGAGGAATGACATGTGTGAGCAAGCAGTGGATAGTGCCGGCCATGTTGCCCTTGTTGTATCTGTACATAGTGGATGTCCATATATCTGATCCTGTAATGTGTTCCCCTTGTGTTGTGCTTCAGGAATTATGTACCACAGATGACACCCACCCTTCTCGGATGTGGAGAATGAGATAATCTTGCAATGACTAGGGCAGCATCGTGATTTACTGCTATCCAGGGGGAGAAATAATAGGGAACAGTGAGCCACATTGTTGTCAGCCCTTGACCATGACATTAATGCCATGGGCCAGCAGGGCAGGACATATGAGCAGGTCCGACACATGGCAACCAATATGATTAATGCTGCACATCGATGGGCAGTGGATATAGCCAGGGATTGTTTCCACAGTTGAGGAGCATGCAGGTAAGTTAACTGTGATGAGCACTAAACTACTGTAGCAGTGTGTCTGGCTATAATTACTTTTATGCGGGGGTCAGGTTTTTGTTCTTTGGGGGGTGTAACCTCAGGTATAAACTCATATACAGATTGGGACCAATACAACAAGTAACACAGTAGCTACTGTAAATGTGAGATATACAGATGTATTACCTTGTTGTGTTACCAACATGCAGTGGTACTTACATTACCCCACCCTCAACTTTTCACAGGTCCATCAGGTATTGACCAAGGCCTTGGTCCTGCCCCTGGTAAGTATGACTCTTGTTTTGTTAAGGAACAATTATAGTCTATTACAGTTAAGGGCCAGAATAATGCACTATGCACATGTAATTATGTGTGTAAACAGTGTAGGATATTTTTAAATGCCAGCCTGGAAGAGGTACCCAAGGTTTCGAGAAGGGGTAGTCACAGGAGTGTAGTTCAAAAGATACAATTTGGCACCTACAGGTTAAGAGCAGATATGACTCCTGGTTTAATTGAGGAAAGGAATCTAAACTAAAATACCTTTTAAAATACAGCAGGTTGAAGGCAAATACATTAGGCAGCGAAATGTGCATTTCCATATAATTGTGAAGAGAGTTGTCAGACTCGTGGATGTAGGTCAGCAACACCATCTGCTTAGAGTCCATGTGGCCATGCACACTCACGCTCCCATAGTGGCAGTACATCCAGTACTACAGAGAGGATTGTGCTGTCCACACCACTATGTGGCAGGCCATGGGCTCGTGGTCCTGGGTGGTCCTGTGGGGAACACTGTCCCAGCAGACAGCAGTCACCATTAGGCACTAGCACCACTTCTGACCTTGGGCATGGAGGTGGAAGTACAACTTCTGGCACAGCCAGTTCCCATGCTCGGGGTTGAAGATGGTAAACTGTCAACTCTACCATGGATGGTCCAAAGCTGTCCAACATATACACGTGTAGGGTTAGTACTAAGCTTGACTGTGTACATGCACACACTCACACACTACTGTCAATTGCAGGTGACCTACAGACACAGGCAGCACCTCTCCATGGTCCATCTTACATGCTCCCCCCCGACTCACACACATGCTGTCTACCATATGGGCCAGTCTAGGCCTCCTGCATCCCCACACAACACCCTGTGCAAAGTGTTGATACCTGTGCCATATCCCTGTCATCCTTAACATTGATGCAGGGAAATGAAGATATGGATCTGATGCACTGGGTGACTATATTACTTAACATATACTTGTGTAATACAGTGTTGGTTCACCATGCCACTTGCAGTAGTTAATGAGAAATACTGTATGCTGGCATTTGTCAAGTGTGCACCATATATATTTGTGTAGCTTATGTCATCCTTATGTTGTATGTTGTTGAACTGGCTGTATAGTTAAACAATGACTTTTGTGTCATGGGCCTGTTTATGTTTCTGTTATAGGGGTCTGTTGGGATAACCTATGGATACACAGTGAAAATAAAGCAGTTCAGGATGGCATGTAAGTACAGTGGACATATATTATCAGCAAGGTACAGCACTATAACTGCATGGCTCCATAGGTTCATATGTTTATAACAGGTTAACAAGGACAGTGTTGGCATTCACCATACTCATGCACCCCTAATCTGTGAGAAGGTCTGCTACCCTTCATAAATGCCACCAGTGTTTTGATGGAGATGACGCATCTACATATATCCTGTGTCCAGTACCAACAGTTGCCTGGCAACAGTTATGATTGTTGTGTTCTGCATCCCAATGTGTAACCTGCACATGATATGTGTCACAGCAGATGTGTGCATGACATGCATGGGGTTCTGTTTTATGTAGGGTGCACTGCCTGTGCTACATACCTGTATCACCAGCATGAACTATGCATACCACACTGATGTTGGCGTGTAGCACAGGTGACACAAGTGTTAGTCCTATCATGGATACACTGGAAGTACACAGTGGAAACTGACACTTCCCTATATGGAACCACATACATCCCTTCCATAGCATTTCAGAGACAGACTACACATGTACGGTCCTGACATAGACTCCATAGGACATGTTCTCCACAATGTGTATTGGTGTAGCTTGGAACCTGTGTGGCTGCTACAGTTGTACAATATGCTTGTGTAGTGATGTGGCAAGGGTGCCATTGCACACAATGATAGCTGTGATGACTGCCACATTCAGTATTCCAGTGTCAGTCTGGGATGTACATCCCAAACCTGCCGGTGTTGGTTGCACAACAGTGAATGCATCCACATCTTTATGACCAGTGACAGTCGAAGGCTGCAGTACTCTCTGTGTTCAATTAATACGTTCCATAACATGTTATCAAATGCTCTAACAGGCTCACACAAACACTTGGCTACATTGAAGCTAGCACCACTTCCAATCAGTGCATATAGGACATGCCAAGGTGCACACGTTGTGGAGGATGGCTGTATGTAGGTGTGCACACTTACCAATGTAATGGTGCATAGTACAGATCACAGTTCATGGTGCATGAAACACACCTCATGTCTGCTAGTACTATCATTTTAGGACATATTATGCTTGATGACATATGCAGGCCTTGTTGTGGTCAGTCTTTGGGAGGGCATATCACCCTCTACAAATAAAACACTGCAAAATGCTACATATGTCTAGGCTAACAAGGTTATGCCATATGGATATATACACACGCACCAAGTAGGCTGGAGTGAGATTAGAACCCCTACCTACCTAGCCTTATACACTATAGATTGTGGTATTTATCATATGCACCATGGCTTACATCTGACATTACTCTCTCAGCTGGTAGTCTTAAGGTGGCTGACATTTCAGGCCTTGTACAAGAGGGCAGTGTGGACACCATCAGCAAGTTACAGGACCAAAAAGTACATAACAATTGGTGGAGGATACCCCATGAGGGCATGCCTGTTCATTTGCAGGAGGGTGTACACACACACACACACACACACACACACACACACACACACACACACACACACACACACACAGTCATCCACCAAGTGAGCTGGAATGAGAGTAGAACCCCTCCCTATCTAGTATTACACAATATAGATCAGGGTACTTATTGCATACATCACTGCTTACATCTGATATTACGTTGTCAGCTGGTAGCCTTAAGGTGGCTGACATAATCAGACCTTTTAGAAGAGGGCAGTGTGGATGTCAGCAGAAAGTTACAGGGCCAAAATGTGCATAGCAATTGCAGGTGGATAGCCCATGAGGGCATGTCCGTTCATTTGCAGGGGGATACATACACACACTGACAGAGTCATGCACCAAGTAGGCTGGAGTAAGATTAGAACCCCTACCTATCTAGTCTTATACACTATAGATCACAGTACTTACTGCATGCACCACATGTTACATCTGTTGTCTCTGTGATTGCAGGCACAGTACTTGTGCATTACACAAACTAGGCCTGTGTTGACCAGCATCTGTGGCCTGCAGTGTGATATTGCTTCATACTGTTATCTGCAGCTAGTATCCTAGCAGTGGGATAACTGTAATTATCCTAGTTATGTGTGTACAGTTACCAGTATGGCCATATGTGACTGCTTGCAGTTACATAGGCATACCTATGGGCAGGGACAAGTTACCCTGTCCATACATGCGTTAACAACATTATACATTACATCACCTGCTCACCTGCGTCTGTCTACATAGTAACAGCCACCAGACACAGGGGTCTGTGGGTAAGTGGAATTTATACTGTTTTACCCTTAGCTTGGATCCTTTGAGCAATAGTATGGCTGTGTGATAGTGGAGATTTACTCACCATTATTAGGGTATGTTGGACAATACAGACATCCACACACATACTTCTGTATATAACAGGTATGTATATAGAACTGTAGCTGCGTGTGTGTATGATATGTATATGTGTTATGTAGATATATGGGGGTGTATGTATCATTTTAATATATATAGCTATATATACATCTGTACATATCTATTTGACACTACATAGCGATAGATATACTATGTATGTGAGAGAGAGACAGTGACAGATGGATATGTACATGTATATCTGTATGTATAGACATTTATACATAACAGGTTATTTTGATGAAGGGGCAACTGGATTGTGCTCATTTTAACTAAGTTTTTGGCCATGCCTAGTGGGACTGTCAGTACTAATAAAGTGACTCCAGTCCACACCTACCTGTACTCCAGTCTGGGATTTTGTATTTTACAGACATTAACATCTGCCCCTGTTTCTGCAGTACTGCACTTCACTCAAACTGTCCACAGCATTCCCCAGCTGTGTGCTGTACTTACTCTTTGACTGTGGTTGGTAATGTTAAGCCACCAACAGACTGACAGTCTGCATACCTCTCAACTGTCCTGATTTGCACAGAATGTCCAGAGTTTCACCTCATATGTTTGGTCTATTCCTCATACATTTGTGGTCTTCTGGTGAGTTATCAAATATTGACGTCACTACACTATACTACCTACAGACAAACATTTGTGTGTCAGACATTATATCCTTCAGAACATATGTAATAATGCAACACCTTTACTTCCAGTGACTTTTTAGGTTTATGGGTACAATATCTGAAATCTGTCCCTATGTTTGGGCCTTTGTCCTTCCAATCTTACTGACTTTGTCCAGATTTCTTACAGTAAGAGGTATCTCAGTCTGTGAAAACACCAACATAGTACTACTTCAAATGCAAAAGTGATGTGAGTAATTTCAGACTAGAACCATCAACACCATTATCCATGCTAGCTTCTCTAGTCCACTGAGCCACTCAGGTCATCAGACAGAGAGGAGTCATTCATCACACAATCAAAAGCATAAATATGTACATTGTTATCCTGTGTGAGGAGAGACATAAAATGGTGTAAGCAATATCTATGTTACAGCTCTCAGATTGCCTGGTCCATTGATATACCACAGGTAATATTCTGTAAAGCAATTGTATGGGTACACTGTTGTGTTAGGGGTGGGGGAACAATGGTACATGATCTGCTGGGATATACAGTAATCTAAATATCATGTGTTCCCACTATTTAACATCTCCCTTGTCTGATGTCATGAATATTCCAACCATGACGCCTAGTGAATATTAAGGAACACGTACTATTGAACTGGATATCTGTAGTCCCATGAGGATGTTACATCTGTCCAATTAGCCCACTATATTTAATTGCATAACAACAGCAGATCCATACATATGATATATTATAGTAATCCTTAGAATTAGTGTGTAGCTTAGAGACTTACCTTGCAAATGCAGTCATTGAGAGACCTGTAGTTCAGGGCTGACTCTGTGTGATGCAAGCCGTACACATCCAATACATGGATAGGTACAGGCTGTGTGGGTTGCCTGGCATCAACACGTTTACTATATGTATGTGAGTAGGAGTAAGGTGACAGTCCTTAGGGACCTAGGCTGTCAGTGAATGTGCTACACATTGTCTCTTAGCCAATGCCAGGGCATACTGGACATGCCTATGTCTACCTACAGGAACATCAGCAGTAGGCTCCTCCTCCAAGTCCTCTTGTGAGTGTGTTTGTGGTGACCTAGGCCCTGGTGGAGGGCCATGTATCCCTTCCTTTTGCTGATCCTGCTGCAACTGTTTCCACAGGATCTTATTGTGTAGCATGGCACTTACTGTGAACGTATGTACACATGTGGCTGGAGAGTACCGCAGGGGTCCACCAGATATATCGAGACACAGGAACTGTGACTTCAGCTGCCCAAACACACAGTTTATGATGTTCCTAGTTTGTGCATGTGCCTCATTATGGTGTTCTTCCATGGGTGTGTGTGCATTTCTGATGGGTGTCATCATCCACGGTTACAGGGCATAGCCAGCATCCCCCAGTAAATGGCCATGTAGGATGTCCCCCCAGCAAACATCTGATACTGCTGTGATGTATGCCAGATATGGGAGTTGTGAGAACTGCCAGGGCTGCCAGCACATACATTCATGATAATGCCCTGGGCATTGCACATGACCTGGCAGTTGATGGAGTGGTACCCCTTGCGGTTGACGTAGATGCTACCCTGCTCACAGGCTGGTGCCTTGATGTGCACATGAGTACAATCTGTGGCACCCAGTACCTCAGGGTAGTGTGCTACTCACTAGAAGTGTTGCATATTATTGGCCCTCACCTCAGGGGTGGGGGGAAAATAAAGGTGCTCACTGGCATGTGGTAGCATGGCATCCAGGAACTGGTTGAGAACCCTGAATGCTGATGCCTGTGAGACCCCCATCATGTCCCCAGTTGGTCTTTGGAATTTACCTGTCGCTATTATCCTAAGAGCTACACATACCTTTATTTCCAGTGGGATGGGTTCCCCTCTGTTGGCTCTGGGTCTGAGTTGAGGGTGGCAGAACTCAGTGAGTTCTTATAGTATGTCCCTGTCCACCCTGTAGTACTCTACAATCTCCAGCTCATGTAGCTCCTGGAAGGTTACCCTGGGCCTTAACACTGTTCTCCTTCTCTGCCTAGGCCTATTGTCAGCAGCACCAGCAGCAGCATTGGCTTCAGCATCTAGCACATACAGCTGTAGCAGACCTGCAGCAGCACCTAGCAATTTTTCACTTAAAGTTCCATAGTCTGTACTCCAATGGTGCAGAGTATGGGGGAACATCAGATTGTAGAGTATATGCATACTTTATAATGCTCTACTGTAGGTGCTGACTGTGTGATTGGCTACCTATGATGCATTGCACCTGCTTAGTATATTATTAACCTAATTTACTGGCAGTAGTTTAATTTAAACAAGGGCTACAACTAATTAATGCATCAATGCTTTTTAGATACTCTCAGCAATGTGGCGCACCATGCAAATACATGTAAACAAGCACTGCAAATGTAAACAAAGCTTAGCAGTTACAGTAAACAGCCCCCTAAAAGTTCATGCTCAGCATTGCGGGGCACCATGGAAGCATGCAGAAACATGCGCCCCAAAGATAAATAAAGCTTAGCAACCAGCGTACACATCCCCCTGCTGAGCACAGCGGTGCTCATTGCAAACTGGCACAGCTGAGCTTCAATCAGCAAAAAAGTCCTCAGACACAGCCCCTATTGATGTCAGCTACCTCTTCTGTGGACACCAACATGGTTCTATGCCTACATAGAAGGGATATGCAGACATGGATACCCATTTGTGATATTCAGTAACCCCAACTCATTTATATAGGGATGTGTGCATACAACCTGAAAATTACATGGTCCCAGGCCCTACCTCATTAGCAACAACACCATTCTACCATTATAGATACTCCATCCAGGGTCCTATAATACATTTCTGTCACATACTATTAATTGTAGTTTTTCCACTCTTTTGTTTTTTTATTTTTTCATAAAGGCATGTTACACACTGCGGCGTGCTGCCCAAACATACCCAGATCATTAAAAAAATATATATTTTAACTTATTTCCCTTACGTTTTTGAACATACAGTGGATAGTTTTGCTCATATCTGCATGTGCTATGTCATTTCTGTCCATCTACCTCTGTTTTTACAGCCCGTTGTCTGTCTAAAATCCTGTACACAAAATCTTTCTGTGTACACTATGGACACTGAAACGGGGTCTGCATGGCTGCCTATCTGCTTGCTGGATCGCTCTACCTCCCTCATCTGCATGAAATTCATCTACTTATGAGGTGATTTACATGCAACAGATACTTCTGTGTTGCCGCATGTGTGCATGCTGCCCAGCTATGTTTACTGAATTGCAAACCTGCTTACTTTTGTGTAAGCAGTGTGCCGTAATGCCTACATGGTAAAAAAGACTGTGTAGGCTTTATTAAATTCCCCCAACTGTATCAATGTGCTGTATCATATATTTTCTTTCAGATTTTTTTCATAGGTGAGGACTAAGCTTCCTGGTCTTGTGGACCATTTTAAGCTTAGCCAGCTTCACTTGCAGAGGTGACAATCAAACTCTGTGCATTGTGTCTGTGAGATAAACACCTTAACCATTATACTGGAACATTTTTCCTTGGGTCTCTGTTCATAAGGGGTCTTGTACCCAGACAGACTTATGTATATCTATCTGTCTATCAATATATATATATATATATATATATATATATATATATATATATATATATATATATATATATATATAGGTGTACCAGAAAATAACAAAAGCACCCATAGATGACAGCAATGACATCGACCAGATACAGTTGAAAACACCAAAAACATGGAATTTGATACCACACTATGCTCAGTGCATGCAATTTAACACTTAAAGAAACAAAAATATTGCTTTTTGCAGGGGGACCTCCACACACTCCCTGCTAATTATATATGCTAACTCCGAGATCGACTCTTCTTCAGAAACTGGAAATCCAAAATACTGAATCTCAAAATACTGAAAACTCAAAATGCTGAATGATGGAATTTGCACCTTCCCCGTTGTTGTCTGATCTTGGAGTTGGTATATATAATTAGCAGTGTGTGTGCATATGTGTGCATGGGGGGGGCAGCCCCCACATGAGGAGTGCAAGGGGGCTTGCCTCTTGCATTAAAATGTTTTCAGTGTTTTGAGTTTTCAGTATTTTGAGATTCAGTCTTTTGGTTTGTCAGTTTTCTGAAGTAGACCCCTGAGTTCATACAACCCCCTACCAATGGATTATCGATTTAGCACACCTGTCAATCAACTGCCTAGTCGACCATCTGCAGCTGAGAAGACAGCTGTCAACCTTACCCACACACTATATTTTCTGGTACATATATATATATATATATATATATATATATATATATATATATATATATATATATATATATATATAAAATATGTCTTTGTAGCTGAAATGTCCAAAATTAAACAGGATACCAGCCCAGGTGTTGCATACTATTCCAGGAAACCAAATTAAGCAGCACAGTTATAATAGTTGTTTTCTATAGATAGTAACAGATTACTGTTCCTATGGGGCAACACATAGCAGTGTCACTGTTACTGTCACACATTACCTACATTTGTGGTATTATGTAGTACAGTAATTAATGTTTGAAATGTAGATGGTTAAAGATATTAACACAGATAAATTATTATATCTGCTAAGTGCATGTGGAATTCCACAAATGGTTACTATACTTAGAAGCAAGAGTTGTTTCACATCACCAAGGCCTTGAATTGTAACATTATGCTAAGTACTATTTATAGACAGCAGAAGAAATGGTGAAAACTTATTATATTCCTATGGCAGAAGAAGTAGCTTCCAACCACCCTTAACACAGTCTTATAACAATAATCTAACTAATAGTGGTGTATCCCGAGCAATTGTTAGTGGATGCCTTTCAATTTCATGAAAGCAAATTTGTTGACTACATATTTGGTCAGCAAAACATTGCCCAAATATTCAAATATTTTTCAGAGAACAAAGAACTCCATAACACCCATGCAGGGAACCCATGCAGTGAACTTTACTTTGCTTCCCTTCCTCTATTATAATGTACTCCATGGTCACTGCACGATAGTGGTAAGGAGATATTCCCCTTAAAGTGACTCCTTTCAAAGAATAAAGTTTAAAAATATTTGCTGAGAGGTGCAGAATGAAAAGATGCCCATTGAAAAATTGGACTATACTCATTATCTGTAATACAGCAGAGGAAAAACTAAAACACAGTTCAGTTCTATGTTTCGGTACTCTACAGATGCATTTGCTTGATTTATAATACAGATTGGAATTAGCAATAGTCACGTGAATAGTTTTAGTACTAATTACTTTAAAATTTGTATAAGCAGTCAATTAAAGAGTGCAGTTGTTCTAGAGTTAGCTGATGTAAACATAGAACATTTAAATGTTGAAAATGATAGCAGGAATCAATTAATCTATGATCAGAATGTAATTGTAACAGAGAATGTGCATTTGTTACAGTGATAAATCTCAATGGGATAGTTTCTTTCTTTTCAAAATACCTTAGGAACACATCAGGCATGATATAGGATAGGAAAGCAATTTACAGACTTGGTAGTAGATAACAAAACAAGAATATTTCCTATAGTTCTGGCATGGCATATTCTGAAAATTAAATTGCTTATTTTGTGTTAGAGGCAAACGTCCACTGCAGTGATGTGAGCAATAAATAAAGCCCCCGAGGAGTAATGACTTCAGTGTTTAGTTTTGAATTAAATGTAGGCATCTAACATAATTAGTTCATGCATGGCTAACAAAGTGGGTTAAATAGTTTTGCAAGATGTTTATAGTGTAACTAGTAGTTGTATGACTCCTCCCTTTTCGCATCATAAATGCACACACACACACACACACACACACACACACACACACACACACACACACACACACACACACACACACACACACACACCAAACTTGTCTCACTATATCATTATTATCACTAAAAGGATGATAGTTGGATTTATTCCTCACAAAGTACCAGATGAAGATAAACAAAAGGAATACCAGAACACTATACAGCAGTTAAGTTCCTAAATTATATTCTGCATGACAGCATTTTTTATTCTCCACCATATTTTCACTTTAATCCATAGTGTGATGAAACTCTTTGTTCTGATTTCTTCTGTCATCGTGCACTACCCTGGACCTCTGTGTTGTATTTTATTTTACTTATCTCGTAAGTTGTGTCAACATATGACCAACTTCTCAGTGAAGTTGAATTTCCTCATATCCCACCTGAAACTGTATCCCCCTATTTGCCACTAGTGACCTCTCCTCCCCCTGTCTTTTATTGAGTTATAAACTTTTTACCTTTCATCTTATACTATGAAGTCATATGTCTTTTTTCTTGGAGAGAGTAATGTCTTGCCCTGCTAACCCGGTTCTTATAAATGAACCTTTGCATCCCAGTGATCTTCCCAGTTGCCCGTTGTGCCTTCTCACCCACTATTATACCTATATATTGTTTTCTGAATGGTTTGCAAAACTAAAAAGAGTACCATGGCTGCAGCTTGACCAATATATAATGTCCATCTCATTAGGATCTATTACCAGGTAGCATATCATTAAGCCTTTTGTTAGTTTTGTTAGTTTTACCCACCACTCCTTTATTCCACTTGTAAATGGAATACTATTTCCTATATCAAAAAAGAAATAGTTGGCAAAATATTTTTGTGGGTGTAATAAATCCTGTTGTACCCATAAGATCAGCTTTCTCTTTTCTAACAAAATCCCTCCAATAAAGTATAATTTTCTACACCTTTCCCCTATCCTAAGAGCTACACATACCTTTATTTCCAGTGGGATGGGTTCCCCTCTGTTGGCTCTGGGTCTGAGTTGAGGGTGGCAGAGCTCAGTGAGTTCTTATAGTATGTCCCTGTCCACCCTGTAGTACTCTACAATCTCCAGCTCATGTAGCTCCTGGAAGGTTACCCTGGGCCTTAACACTGTTCTCCTTCTCTGCCTAGGCCTATTGTCAGCAGCACCAGCAGCAGCATTGACTTCAGCATCTAGCACATACAGCTGTAGCAGACCTGCAGCAGCCCCTAGCATTTTTTCACTGAAAGTTCCAAAGTCTGTACTCCAATGGTGCAGAGTATGGGGGAACATCAGATTCTAGGGTATATGCATACTTTATAGTGCTCTACTGTAGGTGCTGACTGTGTGATTGGCTACCTATGATGCATTGCACCTGCTTAGTATATTATTAACCTAATTTACTGTCAGTAATTTAATTTAAACAAGGGCTACAACTAATTAATGCATCAATGCTTTTTAGATACTCTCAGCAATGTGGTGCACCATGCAAATACATGTAAACAAGCACTGCAAATGTAAACAAAGCTTAGCAGTTACAGTAAACAGCCCCCTAAAGGTTCATGCTCAGCATTGTGGGGCACCATGGAAGCATGCAGAAACATGCGCCCCAAAGATAAATAAAGCTTAGCAGCCAGCGTACACATCCCCCTGCTGAGCACAGCGGCGCTGATTGAAAATTGGCACAGCTGAGCTTCAATCAGCTAAAAAGTCCTCAGACACAGCCCCTCTTGATGTCAGCTACCTCTTCTGTGGACACCAACACAGTTCTGTGCCTACATGGAAGGGATATGCAGACACGGATACCCATTTGTGATATTCAGTAACCCCAACTCATTTATATAGGGATGTGTGCATACAACCTGAAAACTACATGGTCCCAGGCCCTACCTCATTAGCAACAACACCATTCCACCATTATAGATACTCCATCCAGGGTCCTATAATACATTTCTGTCACATACTATTAATTGTAGTTTTTCCACTCTTTTGTTTTTTTATTTTTTCATAAAGGCATGTTACGCACTGCGGCGTGCTGCCGAAACATACCCAGATCATTAAAAAAATATATTTTAACTTATTTCCCTTACGTTTTTGAACATACAGTGGATAGTTTTGCTCATATCTGCATGTGCTATGTCATTTCTGTCCATCTACCTCTGTTTTTACAGCCCATTGTCTGTCTAAAATCCTGTACACAAAATCTTTCTGTGTACACTATGGACACTGAAACGGGGTCTGCATGGCTGCCTGTCTGCTTGCTGGATCGCTCTACCTCCCTCATCTGCATGAAATTCACCTGCTTATGAGGTGATTTACACGCAACAGATACTTCTGTGTTGGCGCATGTGTGCGTGCTGCCCAGCTATGTTTACTGAATTGCAAACCTGCTTACTTTTGTGTAAGCAGCGTGCTGCAATGCCTACATGGTAAAAAAGACTATGTAGGCTTTATTAAATTCCCCCCACTGTATCAATGTGCTGTATCATATATTTTCTTTCAGATTTTTTTCATAGGTGAGGACTAAGCTTCCTGGTCTTGTGGACCATTTTAAGCTTAGCCAGCTTCACTTGCAGAGGTGACAATCAAACTCTGTGCCTTGTGTCTGTGAGATAAATACCTTAACCATTATACTGGAACATTTTTCCTTGGGTCTCTGTTCATAAGGGGTCTTGTACCCAGACAGACTTATGTATATCTATCTGTCTATCAATATATATATATATATATATATATATATATATATATATATATATATATATATATATAGGTGTACCAGAAAAGAACAAAAGCACCCATAGATGACAGCAATGACATCGACCAGATACAGTTGAAAACACCAAAAACATGGAATTTGATACCACACTATGCACATGCCAAGAAACAGCCTCAGTGCATGCAATTTAACACTTAAAGAAACAAATAAAAATATTGCTTTTTGCAGGGGGACCTCCACACACTCCCTGCTAATTATATATGCTAACTCCGAGATCGGCTTTTCTTCAGAAACTGGAAATCCAAAATACTGAATCTCAAAATATTGAAAACTCAAAATGCTGAATGATGGAATTTGCACCTTCTCCATTGTTGTGTGATCTTGGAGTTGGTATATATAATTAGCAGTGTGTGTGCATATGTGTGCATGGGGGGGCAGCCCCCCACATGAGGAGTGCAAGGGGCTTGCCTCTTGCATTAAAATGTTTTCAGTGTTTTGAGTTTTCAGTATTTTGAGATTCAGTCTTTTGGTTTGTCAGTTTTCTGAAGTAGACCCCTGAGTTCATACAACCCCCTACCAATGGATTATCGATTTAGGACACCTGTCAATCAACTGCCTAGTCGACCATCTGCAGCTGAGAAGACAGCTGTCAACCTTACCCACACACTTTATTTTCTGGTACATATATATATATATATATATATATATATATATATATATATATATATAATATGTCTTTGTAGCTGAAATGTCCAAAATTAAACAGGATACCAGCCCAGGTGTTGCATACTATTCCAGGAAACCAAATTAAGCAGCACAGTTATAATAGTTGTTTTCTATAGATAGTAACAGATTACTGTTCCTATGGGGCAACACATAGCAGTGTCACTGTTACTGTCACACATTACCTACATTTGTGGTATTATGTAGTACAGTAATTAATGTTTGAAATGTAGATGGTTAAAGATATTAACACAGATAAATTATTATATCTGCTAAGTGCATGTGGAATTCCACAAATGGTTACTATACTTAGAAGCAAGAGTTGTTTCACATCACCAAGGCCTTGAATTGTAACATTATGCTAAGTACTATTTATAGACAGCAGAAGAAATGGTGAAAACTTATTATATTCCTATGGCAGAAGAAGTAGCTTCCAACCACCCTTAACACAGTCTTATAACAATAATCTAACTAATAGTGGTGTATCCCGAGCAATTGTTAGTGGATGCCTTTCAATTTCATGAAAGCAAATTTGTTGACTACATATTTGGTCAGCAAAACAGTGCCCATATATTCAAATATTTTTCAGAGAACAAAGAACTCCATAACACCCATGCAGGGAACCCATGCAGTGAACTTTACTTTGCTTCCCTTCCTCTATTATAATGTACTCCATGGTCACTGCACGATAGTGGTAAGGAGATATTCCCCTTAAAGTGATTCCTTTCAAAGAATAAAGTTTAAAAATATTTGCTGAGGGGTGCAGAATGAAAAGATGCCCATTGAAAAATTGGACTATACTCATTATCTGTAATACAGCACAGGAAAAACTAAAACACAGCTCAGTTCTATGTTTCAGTACTCTACAGATGCATTTGCTTGATTTATAATACAGATTGGAATTAGCAATAGTCACGTGAATAGTTTTAGTACTAATTACTTTAAAATTTGTATAAGCAGTCTATTAAAGAGTGCAGTTGTTCTAGAGATAGCTGATGTAAACATAGAACATTTAAATGTTGAAAATGATAGCAGGAATCAATTAATCTATGATCAGAATGTAATTGTAACAGAGAATGTGCATTTGTTACAGTGATAAATCTCAATGGGATAGTTTCTTTCTTTTCAAAATACCTTAGGAACACATCAGGCATGATATAGGATAGGAAAGCAATTTACAGACTTGGTAGTAGATAACAAAACAAGAATATTTCCTATAGTTCTGGCATGGCATATTCTGAAAATTAAATTGCTTATTTTGTGTTAGAGGCAAACATCCACTGCAGTGATGTGAGCAATAAATAAAGCCCCCGAGGAGTAATGACTTCAGTGTTTAGTTTTGAATTAAATGTAGGCATCTAAGATAATTAGTTCATGCATGGTTAACAAAGTGGGTTAAATAGTTTTGCAAGATGTTTATAGTGTAACTAGTAGTTGTATGACTCCCCCCTTTTCGCATCATAAATGCACACACACACACACACACACACACACACACACACACACACACACGCACACACACACACACACACACACACACACACACACACACACACACACACACACACACACACACACACACACACACACACACACCAAACTTGTCTCACTATATCATTATTATCACTAAAAGGATGATAGTTGGATTTATTATTCACAAAGTACCAGATGAAGATAAACAAAAGGAATACCAGAACACTATACAGCAGTTAAGTTCCTAAATTATATTCTGCATGACTGCATTTTTTATTCTCCACCATGTTTTCACTTTAATCCATAGTGTGATGAAACTCTTTGTTCTGATTTCTTCTGTCATCGTGCACTACCCTGGACCTCTGTGTTGTATTTTATTTTATTTATCTCGTAAGTTGTGTCAACATATGACCACCTTCTCAGTGAAGTTGAATTTCCTCATATCCCACCTGAAACTGTATCCCTCTATTTGCCACTAGTGACCTCTCCTCCCCCTGCCTTTTATTGAGTTATAAACTTTTTACCTTTCATCTTATACTATGAAGTCATATGTCTTTTTTCTTGGAGAGAGTAAAGTCTTGCCCTGCTAACCCGGTTCTTATAAATGAACCTTTGCATCCCAGTGATCTTCCCAGTTGCCCGTTGTGCCTTCTCACCCACTATTATACCTATATATTGTTTTCTGAATGGTTTGCAGAACTAAAAAGAGTACCATGGCTGCAGCTTGACCAATATATAATGTCCATCTCATTAGGATCTATTACCAGGTAGCATATCATTCAGCATTTTGTTAGTTTTACCCACCACTCCTTTATTCCACTTGTAAATGGAATACTATTTCCTATATCAAAAAAGAAATAGTTGGCAAAATATTTTTGTGGGTGTAATAAATCCTGTTGTACCCATAAGATCAGCTTTCTCTTTTCTAACAAAATCCCTCCAATAAAGTATAATTTTCTACTCCTTTCCCTCGATCTGTTCTTCATCTGCTTCACTAGTCTTTGTATCACCAAGCTTTGTACAACTTACCTATCAGTGCCCTAAGTCTCATTTGTAGTACTTTACAAAGTCCTTACTAAAATCATGTAGTAAATTATTTTTTACAGGCTCTCCATAAACCACTGTCACCATTATTGCCTGATAGTACACTTGTTTGGAGACAAATAAACTTTATCTGGTGAATCCATGCTAGGACCTGCCCTTTAGTATAATGCAAGAAAAAAGAAAAGGATAAAACATGTGAGCATATTCTCATACCTCTCAACCTCTTAGAACAAGAAGTCTGAACAAAGCCATAAATAATGGGGTGACAAAACACCAAAAATAGGGACACTTTTTAAATACTGCTCTTACAAACTTAGACATTTGATGGAATAAAAGATTTTACATTATCATGAATTTTCTGAAGGTTATGAAGGCTGAAAGTCAAATGTCTGTCATTAATTTATGACTTCAACCCTCAGTCATTTATGAATGATTTGTCAGGTCTATATTAGAACATCGAAGTTTCAAAACTTCGAATGTTCTAATATCGACTCCTATTCAACGAAAGCTGAAAATATCAAAGCGACAGGAAAACAATTTTTTTCCTAGGGAAAGAATTCAGTTGTCCATTTCTGTTGCTTTGGTATTTTCAGCATTGCGGTGGAAAGTTACGTATCAGGTTCAGGTAAGTGTGTAATTGAGTGCGGGTTAGGTTAGTTAGGGTCAGGGTGCAGGTTAGGTATGTGTGTGATTGTGTGGACGTGAGGGTTAGGCCAGGTTAGGTGAGTTAGGGTTAGGGCATGGGTGAGATGAGTGTGCGATAGTGACAGACCTTAGGGTTAGGGTTTGGGTTAAGGTAAGTGGATAGTTAGTGGTGTGTGTATAGTTTAGTGTAGGGTTAGGTGTAAGATTTTAGGTGCATGTGTGTGGATTACTGTTTGTTTGGTGTGCTTGTGTTGTGTGTATGTGTTTTGGAACAGCAAATTTTCTGTCTGTTCGATGTTTTCAGCTTTCGCTGAATAGAAGTCGATATTAGAACATTTGAAGTTTTGAAACTTCGATGTTCTAATATAGACCCGATTTGCCAATGCCAATGATTTGCCAGAAAACCACAATTTTATGAGAAACAGACCAAAAATATGATGCAAAAGTCTGGACATTCTGGCAAAATCTGTACAATTGAGAGGTATGATACTCTTTATTTAAGTTTTTCATAATTTTGACATAAAGAGGTAGGCTCATATGACAGTAGTTTCCTGAACTATTTCAAGGCCCTCGATTGTGAGGTTGCCCCATTATGATGCCTTTCTAGTTATTGATATTTTATCTGGATATTGTGATTTGTCCTCTTAGGACTTTTGCTTCCACCTCCGCACTTCTCCTTTGTCATCTTCTCTATCTACTTTTACCTTCTAAACCTACTTTTCTCATACTGAGACATTTTCCAACTTATCTTCCATAAAGACATCATGAATTCTTCCATCATATTTCTTACATTTCCTTGCAAATACCCACAGTTTTCAGTTTTTTCTCATCCTCTCTCTTGTTTATCCATGAAATAATTTAGGATAAGTCTTGCCCCTGTTTCCAAAAATTTCTCCATCCCTGCTTCAGCATAAATTGTTTTTATATCCCTCTTTATTCATTTTCACAAATAAACGCATCATGCATTTATGTATAGTAACTGTTGCAGATGATATTCAATCAAATATATTATATATGGCACACAAATGGACTACTACTGATAGAGGAGTATGTGCCTCCCGTACATACATGTGCAATAAATGTTTAACAATATTTGGTCAATAAAAATGGCAAAGATGCTGTGAATCTGTATAACCTATGTCACAACAAGGAAGATTTGTCCATATATTATAATAACTTCTAGATCTATTATTGTTGTGTATGTAGACATGCCCTCCCCTCTAAAACACATTTTGTAGAATTTATTTCTAAATTTAATAAAATATCATATGAACAATACATATTCTTGCAGCCCTCAAAACATGCACCTTTGAGTAACCACTAGTCCAAACTAACACATGACAAAAATAAAAACTTCTAACAAGCTCTAAACAGGGCCTTACAGTCCAGTGACTCACAGCGGACTGGGCTTTGCTGAGTGACCATCGGTCACTATATGAATAAAATCCTTTTTCTTTAAAACATGACTTGAAGACATTCTTATTTAAAGATGCATCTTGCAAATGCAACACTGCAGGCACAATCACTAGAATTCTCTTAAACAACCTTTCTCATGACTTCCCCCATGTTTCACTACCTGTTAATTAGAACAGCCCAGTTCTAATGACAATTTTAACTTGTACATTCTCTATATAACACTTCTACTCAAATCCTATTCACTCTTGCCCTACATGCTCATTTGTCTCTGTCCTTCATGCTTTCATCATTGTTCCTGCAATGTTGTTCTAGCTGAGTTTGTTACTCTGAATGTTACTACTGATGTATGAATACAGGAGTTGTTGCATTACCATGTCATGAGCACTGTAATACTCTTATAATGTTGTCTTCTTGTAAGAAAACACCTCTTAGTGTAAGAAACATGTCAGGCAACTGCACAATGTGAATAAATCAAACATCTGTTGCCTTGAACTCAATAACTTTTCAAAGTAATTGCACTTTGAGAATAACTGCATACAGCACACTGAAATATCCCCAAAATGGCGGTACCTTACTAGGCAACTCTCTACAGTACAAGAAGCATGCAGTAATGGCGACACTTTGTGAATAGACTCACCCAGCACAAGAAACTTTTCAAAATAGCTATACTTTGACTGTATTACATGAAATAGTTGCACTTTGCACACAATAAACTCTTCAAAATACTTGCAGAGTAATAAGCACACACTGTAAGCACTTTTACACACTTTGAGATACTTCAAATAACTCTAATTATGCCCTGAAGTCATAGTTATGCCCAAGTACAGCACTTTGCCAAAACAGATACAGTCACCTTGCTTTGTTTTGCCTAATGTGTCCCTTTTCTTTTCTTATTATATTCATTTTGCTCATTTAAGCCCTTTTCATGCCCAATATGCTTTTCTTGTGCTTGTTTTACTCTAAATATGCCCAACTTTGCTTTGAACACACTAGTTTTGCTTTAAATATGCTCATTTTTTTCCTTTACTGTTAATTGTTTTATTGAATGCTTTTATCTTAAACATTCCCTTTAGTTAACAAACTTTTCATACTTTCCACTTGCCTGATAATGCGGTTTGTGCCCTTGTAATGCCCCTTTATTGTCTTTTGTATCGAGTAAATAGTTTGCATTATTTCTCATTACCTATGATTCTTTATGGATATGTTTGTGCACTTTTCTCTTGGTTTTACCTTCACTGTCGTCTTTGTACCTCATGGCTACGAATATTCTTCTGTCTTCCATCCCGGTTCTGACACCATGTTGCTTTCATGTCTGGGACATGAATAAAACGTTTTCATGCTTTATTTCATACAAGCACATTACTACTGTTGGTTGTTGACTTTAACTTAAGTAACCTATATACAAGCTAATAACTATGATCATGTATGCTTACTCCCTAGCTGCTCCTTTAAATTGGCACTAGAGGTTTGCACTTGTGTGGGTTATATACGTGCATATACAGCCTCACATGATTCTCAAAGATATAGCACACACTTTACATTGGGATCTACAATGGGCATTCTGGGAATGTAGAAATGTCTGTGCACTATCATTTACTGCAGGTTCTATGCTGGCAGAATGAACTAGAGAGCAAAATGAATAGCTAGCATTTCTTTTCAGTTTTCTTTCCCCTTCTACAATTCCCTTTTTTCTTTCAGCATCTCCATTGTAGTCTGTCCTCTGTGACTAATAACCTGGATATCACCCCTTCACCCTTTCACTTTTCAGTCCTCCAATTTCTATACTGCTACCAGCTACTTCAGACTTCCCTTATTCCTTCCTTTCTCATTGCCTTCTCATCTTCCTTGGCCATACTCTCCAGCCCCCTGTAACATAGTCGCCTGAAATCACCCACCCAGCTGATCCTTTTTTATCTTTCTTTTTGAGCTGCATTTACCTTCCATAGCCAGCTGCATAACAAGACCCAGATTCAAATTTCTCTTCTCTCATTGCAAATTTCTAAGACTACTTCATACCTCTCTTTCCGTCTCCTTCTTCTCTCATAACTCATCTTTCAAGCAGAAAAGATCACCATTTAATCACCTGAGCTTTGAAAAGATCACCATTTCATCACTTAAAATTTACATTTAAAGTTCTTAAATAATATCTTACCCAAATTCATTCTTCTCATCTTAAGTCCAGCTTGATACTTCCTTTATTGTCTGGCCTAACACAATTCATTTAAGCTCCCAATCGTTCTTACTCCTCAATAATTGTAGATATTAAGGAGCTTGGTAGAACTGACAAAATCTGATGATTTCCATTATAACAAAATTACTTTCTGAAACATTTATTTGAAAGTGTCACATACATTGATTTTGACAGCATAGAGATTCCTAGCTAATGAGTATCAGTACAATTTTCAAATAAAAAGTGGGTACTGACTTTTACAAATCAATGAGGGCATGTAAGTGAAAGTGCTTTTGATATCAACTCTGCGATATGCAATGCTTCTATGGGGGAAATCCCAATAACTCATTTTGCTTAGAGAGCTAAACCATTGTCATAGCACTAATGTATGGACCATGTTGGCCATTGCAAAATTGTAGGAAATGTGTGACGGCCAACCGATTGTGCAGTTGTGCAGCTGGTGTAATTTGAAACAGAAGTAGATACCTAGAACCCCCTTAATGTTTACAGAGGTATCATCAGCATTAACAGCACAGTGCTGTTGAAAGTTATTGTGGAGGGCACATCCGACATCAAGGAAAAGACTATTAAGGAAGAGGATAAATGTTGCAATATTTGTAAAGAATTATCCATACATATTTTAAACTACAAGAAGCGGGCAGCCATGATGGTGCAGCAGTTAGTGTTGCCACCTCACAGCAAGAAGTTCTCTGGCTCAATCCTTGGCTGGGGTGCCTTCGGTGTGGAGTCTGCATGTCCTCCCTGTGGTCATGTGGGTTTCTTCTGGGTGCTCCAGTTTCCTCCCACATCCCAAACACATGCTGTAGATGGATTTGGACACTTTAAATTGGCCCTAGGCATGAGTATGTGCATGTGTGTGCCTTCTGTGGAAGGCTGGGTTCTGAGCTGGCAACTCAACACCATAAAAACTCCACTGCCAATCATGTGTGGACAGGTGATCCACTGTGGCAAACCTTAACCAGGAAAAAGCCAGAAGAAGAAGATGTGAAACTGCAAGAAGAGTGAGTTATTGTGATACATTATTGCAGTCATTTCAAAGACTGGCACCCATGGTCAGCCTGCATAGAAGCAAAGCTGGGAGCCCATCCAAGACAGTGGCAATGTGCCTTGGACATTCTAGGATTGCAAGTTTACATTATTACACACTTTCAAACTGAGGATATTCATGCATGCTGGAGTTTTATCAGTTAAAATACTGTAGACATTTATTTCATGGTAGAATTTTATGAATGTTATTAGTTGCCTTTACTTTCCATTGATCTGCATTGGTGCCATCAAGTGCTTTGCTACATTGTTGCATCATTTTTGTTCCAACCTCTGTGGGGTTCTGTAGTCCACTCACTTGAAGATAAATTGCTTCATCCTTGTTTTATCACTGTTGCTGCTGTTTCATTGACATGGCTTGGAATCTATTTGCCCTTCCTCCAGTGACTTAGCACCTGCTTTAGTTTAGATCGTGGTTGGTTTTGTAGCTCAGTTGCTAGTGATGCCAAGTTCAATTACTGCTGATGCTGCTCAGTCTAAATTTGGGGCTGTTGATGCTGTAGTTTCAACTGTTCATCTGTAGCTTGTGAACATCCTGTAGCCTGACTTAGAGACCCTGAAGGCATTGAAGATTCATTATTCATTGTACATCTCTGGTCTTGCTGTTGGCTGAATTGCACTGCTGCTTTTTTTTTTTGGGGGGGGGGGTTAGAAATTCTGTAAAAAGATTTCAGCAACCTATTGTGTGTTTCTTTTTTTTTACTATGTCTGGCCTGGAATCTGAATTAGTAGACTCAAATACCCACAACTGATTATTTTAAAACATACTGCAGCTCCATTCAACAAACTTGAATTATTTCTTGCTGCTGGTATCTACTGTTGTATGGATCCTTGTTTTTATTTCCCCAAACTTCCTTGGATTTGTTTTTTTTGTGGATTTGTTTTCCTAACATCTTTATGATGGGCTTTCCTGACAAGTCATATTTTCCTGATCAAAACAAACAAATAAATAAATGGATTATTTGGGATTGCCTGCTTATTCATTTATAGCTGTTTATTTTTCCCTCCCATTTACATGCCTGCAGCTGGCTATCAGCTGTCTGACTGCACAAGTTTTTTCTTATTGCTCTATGTACTATACCTCAGGATTGGATCAGCACTAATAGCAGGTTGGGTAGGAAAAGTGGAGAATGCAGCCTGCAGTGTCATATATGTCAGCCCTAGGATAGTCAAGTCTAGTATCCACATGCATGTCATCCTCTAATCACTGAATTACAACAACAGAGGCAACAAAGGCAGCATTACAAAAGACCTTGAGTCTGGGTCTATGGTTGTAGCAGGAGCACAGTTTGATTATGGGGATTGTTGGAGGATCCATCATTCTGCATACCAGATTCAACCACTGCCTGTGATACCCTCATTTAAAAGACAAGTGAAACAAAATGAGGCAGTTTAGGTAGTGTTGAGCATACATACCAACCGTACCAAATTACTCGGGTTTTACTGAGTTTTGGGGTCCAAATGATGGGGTGCCACAATTCCCGAGTGGCACCCCTTAATTTCTGACTTTTTTCCAGCTTTTGTTTTGATTTTTTTTCCGTGCTTTTGAGCTGATGTCATCAATTGCGCAATGATGTCAGCTCTGTCAGCCTGTTGGAATTGAGCTCAAGGGCTCATGTCCACACATTTCTGGCTGTTTGAATGCAAGTGCAAGGAAACAGCTGCTGCTGCATGAGAATGGAGTTAGGGACTACATGGATCTATCTGCAAGTTTCTGCATGGAAACAAGAATGGAGTTAGGGTAGAAACTGCTGCGAGCTGCATGGAGAATGTAAAGGTGTGTGTGTATGTGTGTGTGTGTGTGTGTGTGTGTGTGTGTGTGTGTGTGTGTGTGTGTGTGTGTGTGTGTGTGTATGTACCTTGGGTACAGGTAAAAAGAGCCTAAAGTCCCAAGCCACCACCACTTCTGAGTTTATGCCTTATATTTTTGTTCTGTTCCTCATTAAAAAAAAGCACTGAAGGGTTGAATTCACTAAATACTGACAGGCATTTGAATTTCAGACTTCATATTCTTCAGAAAATAAATGATAACACAAAACCTTTTATTTTAGCAACTTTCTAAGTTTATAAAATCAGTATTTGAAATTTGTCCCGATTTTGGGGCTGTATTCCCCCATTATTGGCTTTTCTAGGTTTTTTGTGCTAGGACGTTGAGAGCTATGGAGTGAGGACTGAATTCACGAAAGGATAGCTATTTGAGTTTCAGTCTTCCTGCCTTTCAGGAAGCTGCTGATTTGGCTTAGTGGTGTGTTACTCTGACTGTAGTGCATAAGTTTGTGGGTTCAGGACTCAGCAGTGAATGCATGGTGGTAACACAACATTTTGTTCAAGCAACTTTCCAAATTTATACAAGCAATGTTTAAAATGTGCCCCTGGTTTTTGGCCTTTTGTCCTCCCCCCCCCAAAAAACTGAAATTGAAAACAAGTGTGAGAAGCTGTGCAAGGTGCCTACGGCATACACTACTGTCATTCTATGTATGTGTAATATATGGATATATAAATAGCTATCTATATATATATATATATATATATATATATATATATATATATATATATATGTATATATGTGTGTGTGTGTGTGTGTGGGTGTGGGTGTGTGTGTGTGTGTGTGTGTGTGTGTGTGTGTGTGTGTGTGTGTGTGTGTGTGTGTGTGTGTGTGTGTGTGTATAGTGTGTATGTGGAAGTAGACTTTTATCATGGAAATGTTCTGAATAGGGCACGTTTGTCATTATTGGTTCATGCATTTTGTTTCATTGCCTACTGGAAAAAATGTTTAAACAATACATTTAAAATGCACTCTAACTTAAGTCTAACATGTGTGCTGTATTATACAAGGAATATAATTTAATAAAGTCAAGAAGGTGTATCAAAGAACGCATGTATGTTTCTTGTTTTGTGTGCAAGGGGCTATGATTTGAAAACAGCCCAACGGCAATCTTTATCCACCACTGGCCAGATGCATTTTCTATGGACGTGGTGTGGGTTTCAGTGCTGTTTCAATGAATGTGAGTTTCAAGGGCAGAGAAGTTTAAATGTCAAGTCTATTTTCATTGTGAGACAGTATTGCTTTGTTTAGCAGATATCTATTAGTGTTTGTGCATTGTGCTATAAAATGTAAAAATAAAATCCAAATAATCATTGTAGAAGTAAATCAGTATGCACACATTAGTGTTTATGGTAAATGGGGAGAAATAGCCAGGTAATTGGGACACTGGAATGGCTGCAGGGGGACTCTGGTGCCATATTTTGGTTCTATTTTTCAGTTTGTGTTTGAAAGTTGGTATCCCTCAATTCCATCTGAGTGGACGTGGTTATGTAATTATGTATGCAAATTTTATGTTAATCGGTGTACATATTTGTACCTATTTTTCATAGGCCTTGTCCAGATTTTTGATGTTTCCAGGTTGAGAGGTATGGTGTTGAGTGACTGGAGCAGCTACATTATGAAGGCAGCAGTGAGCTGCTGTGAGATAACTGCTCCTTCTGCTTTTTATGTGGCCTAACTGGGTGGAGCTAGTGACATCACCTGTCACTGTGGTCAGCATCAGTGAAGTCCATCCCCCAAAACTATAGGTTTACATGTGCTTGTCCAATGATTATAACATATCCCCATCACCTGTGATGTGTCTCCATCACAAGCAGAAATCCCTCCCTCCCTCCTGGAGTCAACAGGTCAGCAAAACCAGTAATTACCACCCTTCTCTCACTGGTTCCTCCTGTGCTTGAGCCAGTTATAGATCTCAGGTTTACCAAAGTTTGTTTAAAATTTTCAGAATTCTTGTATCTCTGTATTTCAAATGGCTGCTTTTCTCTTACATTTGGTTGAGATAAAAATTAAAATTCCACTATAGTTTTATATATACATATGTATGTGTGTGCAAGGTTATAATGACTTCCACACATTTAGACCAGCTACTACACCGACAGGCACTAAAGATGGAAATATCTCAATTTACATCAAAAATAAATATACTTCAAGCTGTTCAAACAGGACAATGCACTTAAGCTACTCCATGTTCAAATTACCATAGGCAAAATCCAATATCAATTCCTTGCAAGTTATAGATCCCCTTCTATGACCCAGGCAACCCATACCATGTATTTAAATGCATTGGAAACATTCACCATCCAACCCAATATCATAGTCATGGGCGAATTTAATTACCCCACTATTAACTGAGAATCCTATATGACACCAAATGTACAGGTGCAGAGATTCTTGGACTTTGTAAATACAAACTCCCTGGACCAGAATGTCAATATACCAACCAGGGTGCAACCATACTGGATATGGTCCTCACTAATATGGGAGAGTGCTGCACACCCCCTAGTGTAATGTCTTCCCTGGTAAGGCCAGACCACAAAATGATCTCCTCTGAAGTAAAAATAAAACTTGGACCCCCAGCTAAACCTGGAATATTCAGAAACTACACTAAGGCTAACTTTCTGCTATTAAGTGATAACCTGACAAAGTTTCAAGCCCCCATAAACCCTGAGAACACTGCTGCCTATGCAGAGCTGATCAAAGAAACCCTATTCAAGCATGTTAATAGCTGCATAGAGGCAGCTGTACCCACCAGGAAGAAGTACAGAACTAGCTCAAAAAAAGCCACCCTAGTAGAATCACAAAATCAATAGGCTGTATAACAGAAGGAAGAAAATCATGTAAAAAATTAAGAGGTGCAGCACCCAGCAGAATTAAAAGCACACCCATCAAACTAAACAAAGAACTTGGAGGACAAACAAAGTCTACCAAAGCCAAATATGAGGTAATTTTGACCTCCCAGGCAAAGGACAACCACAAGGCATTCTTTAGCTATGTCCACAACCTCAGAGAAAATACACAATTGTGTGCAAAGCTCATTGCAAATGGAGCCACCTATACTGAGCCAGAAGATGTAGAAAACTTACTGACCAATAAATTCAGCTCCAACTTTACCCCTCCCTCCCACCTCAACCTTCTCTCAGGAAATACCATCAAATTTAACTCCCTTGCTGTCATTATGGAACAGGTCCTTAATGCGCTCTCTAAGGCCAAGAACACAGCATCAATGGGCCCAGACAATATCCTACAATGCCTTCTAAATAGCTTGAAACATGACCTTTCAGGCCCCATGGAATTGCTATTTAACTGTAGCATCAAAAGAGGATTTGTACCTCATGAATGGAGAACAGCAACAGTTATCCCTCTGCACAAAGGTGGGCCATCTATAGACCCTGAAAACTAGAGATTCATAGGTCTCACCAGTCTTATATGCAAAGCCATGGAAAGAATTATCATGGAAATGTTCAGTAATGACATAGGAAACCTCCAGACACTGGACCCCCAAACCAGTTAGGGTTCATCAAGAGCAGGTCATGCCTACTCATACCTGTATGTCACCTGGTGGATAGCCAAATGGTTCACAGACAGGACCTAGGAAGTTAGAATGGGGAGCCCACTTCTACAAGTAGGTCAGTCACAAGTGGAGTTCCTCAGGGATTGGTTCTTGGACTGCTCCGTTTTAGCATTTACTTCACTGAAATCAAGGCCAATGTCAATGGTTTTTGGCTGACTAACTTTGCAGATGATTGCAAATTAGGAGCTGTCATTGAATTCCACACTGACACAAATGTTCTCCAGGAAGGGCTGACACAGGCAAATAACTGGTGTTAAAGCCATGGACTAAAACTAAATGCCAAGAGATGCATAATAGTATCCTTCAGGAAGTCATCCATACCTGATATCATATTGACAACACACCTCTTAGAGTTGACCCAGCAGTCAGGAACTTAGAAACACACGTAGACAGTAATCTAGCCTTTGACCATCAAGTGTCTACAGCACTGGGGAAATCATTCTATGTTGCACAACTTACAAAGAAAGGTATGGCTTCTGGGTCCAAGGAAGTCATCATTCCACTGTATTCAGAATTCATCAGACCTGCTATTCAGTACAATTCCCAGCTGGTATGTACCTAACAAGGCATATCCAATAAATGGAATGTCCATAGAGATTTCTCACTAAAAGAATACAGAGTGTAAATGTCCTATGGAGACCACGTCAAGGCCCTATTTCTGTATTTTGTCTCCTACAGACTGTTGAGGGGAGATCTATGCCTGACATACAGGGCCACTCTGATGGACCTACTGCATATCCACAAAGCAAACAGTCCCATAATTACCCATTTTAAAGACTTACATCTTACGTGTGATATAAATAGGACTTGCTGGAGAGACAGGTATGTATCCCAGAGACTATGTCATCTCTGGAACAGGCTCCCCATCCATTTGAAGCAGACTTCCTCCCTAGCCCAATTCAAGTATAACTTGGATAACTGGAATTGATACAGGCAACCTGTGAATGGTTCATCTCCCAGGCCCCTGCTTGTAAATATTTAATCTTCCAAGCCCCTGCTTACACTTATCATGGGTACCAGAACTTGTCAGAGATTTGGGATGCATAACTAGACTTAAAAAGGCCCTTCTGGTCGTTGGCCTAGTAAACACATCTGTGTGTGTGTGTGTGTGTGTGTGTGTGTGTGTGTGTGTGTGTGTGTGTGTGTGTGTGTGTATATATATATATATATATATATATATATATATATATATATATATATATATATATCTACCACATAAGGAGTGGTTTCTGGATTGGCCATTTGGGCAGTTTTTCCATCTCTCTCTCAACTTCCTGACTTAAAAGCCTGCATTTGCACTTGTCCCCCCCACCCTTCCTTTAACTAGTAAAGTCCAGATACAGATTTGCTGTATCCAGGACTGTTTTCAAGCTCCTGAGCCCCCCCAAGCCTTTCTGTGTTGGAAGGAAGCCTTCTACTTTATCAGTGGGAGTGGTAAGCACTAGGTAACCTATCTACCACATAAGGAGTGGATCTGGCCCAGAAATTGTAGTTATTGGCCATTTGGGCAGTTTTTCCATATCTCTCCCAACTTTCTGATTTAAAAACCCACATTTGCACTTGTTTCCCCCCTTTCCTGTAACTAATCTAGTCCAGATACAGGTTTGTTGTATCCAGGACTGTTTGTAAACTCCTGAGCCCCCCAATCCTTTCTGTGTTGGAGAGAAGCCTGCTAGCTTATCAATGGGAGTAGTAAGCACTAGGTAACCTATCTACCACATAAGGAGTGGTTTCTGGCCAAGAAATTGTAGTTATTGGCCATTTGGGCAATTTTTCCATCTCTCTCAACTTTATGATTTAAAAGCCTGCATTTGCACTTTTTTCTTTCCTGTAATTAGTCTAGTCGAGATGCAGATTCTTAGTTTTAGCACTTGAATTTGCTTACTCGTGCTCAGCACTTGTTCAGAACTTGTTGTAAGCACTAAATAAGTTACAAATTACTACAACACTCAACCTTCCTCATTACCTAGAGGGAAACAGTTTTTGTACTACTTTCCTCATTTGCTTAGAGAAAAAAAGCTCTTGTACTTACTTTCCTCACTTATCTAGAGGAAAATATTTTTTTTATTCAGACATGTCCAAGGGTCAGCTCCCAGTGTTCTCTCCTGTCTATATGATGAATCTGGACATCTTGGGGCAATTGAGCAAATGCCTCATATACACAGACAACCCTCTCCTCCTACCACCCAACACTACAACCTGTGAGAGATGCACTTATCTAGCCAAACTGGAGGTAAAGCTCTCTCCAACCAAGACTGAATTTGACAGTCAAGAGGAGAAGGTAAACACTTGCACCACACCACACTCATCACATAGTCCCACTAAATCTACACCACCAAAATCCACACATAGAAACACAAAAACATTCACGGAGGCACTCAATAATAATCTGCTCAAGCAACAGAGACCTCCAAAGCAGAAACGAAAGCAACCTCCACCCCCAAACACAACCCAAATGATACACAGCCCACAGTCTCAGTGTGCCACTCAAACACAGCCCATAAATCAAAACAACGTACCCAACACACTAGTCATAGGTGACTCTATAGTCAGACACACTGATGTCCCACTCACCAGGCTAAACAAGGAGAAGGTTACTGTCAGCTGCCTGTCAGGTGCCAGGATCTGTCACATAACCCACGCACTCAGGTCACTCCACAACAAGTACAAATACGACTCTGTCATTGTCCATGCTGGTGTGAATGACCTGAGATGTACCTCCCTGGACTACATAAAAAGAGACATGGAAGAAGTCTCTGATCTTGTAGCCCAGGCAGGTATGACCCTAGCCCTGAGTAGCATTCTGCCATTGCCCAGAATGATACCGCAGTACAAGGATAAAATGATTGACTTCAACAATTGGCTAAGCTTCTTGTGCCATTCTAAGGGGATCCAGTATCTGTCTGCCTGGGATGTCATGGTCAACAGACCACAATTCTTTGCCAGAGATGGCCTGCACTTGTCGCCCCTGGGATTCCGGATACTGGCTAAGGCTCTTGCTGCCCCTCTAGTGCCTTTTTTAGGCAAGGTTCAAATGACAAATTCACCACCGTAACAGGAGCAGGCAAGCAAAAACTGAGGGCAATGCTACTCAATGCTATAGGTCTAAATCTCAAAATGCACTTACCCGAGGCACTCCTTAAAATGGAGAATATCAATATCTGTGCAGTGACTAAGACCTGGTTCAAGTCTCCAGAGAGCACCCCTGCACTACCAGGCTATAACTCATACCACACATTTTGGTCATGTAATCTGGACCGGAACACCAAAGGTGGAGGTGTGTCCATATTCATTAAGGATATCCACACCTCCAGGCTAGTTTCTCAGCATAGTGTATCTGAAGTTATCCAAGTCCAACTAACTCTGGGAAAAACTGCAATCCAAATTGTAGCATGCTACAGATCCCCCACCATGCCTCCCCAGGATTTCCACTCCTCTTTTCTTGATATACTGGGAAATATTAAGGTTCAACCAAATGCCCTAATAATGGGCAATTTCAACTACCCCACTATTAACTGGGAAAACTACTCATGTACCAACTCCTTTGCTCAACGCTTTCTGGAATTCATAAATTCCAATGTCCTGGATCAACTTATCCACACCCCCCACCAGGGGCAACAATATCCTACACCTAGTCATTACCAACATGAGTGACCAGTGTTCCACACCTGAAGTCAACATCTTGTTGGTCCGATCCGACCATAAACTAATCACCCTAGATATCCATATCCCACCCCCACCCCCCATTAAGGAAACCACAGTAAAAAATGTCTTCAAAGCCAACTTCATGCTTCTTAAGACAGAAGTGGCGAACTTCATGACACCCATGCAGATGGTCAATACAGTTACAACTGCTGAATCTTACACAAATGCACTCTATAAGCACTTACATGAGTGCATGGATCGTGCTATCCCAAACAGAACCAAGACACTATCCTCCAAAAAAGGAAGCCAATCTGGTGGTCCCCTGCCATAAACAATCTGGACAACAGGAGGAAGAAACTGTTGCAAAAGAGAGTAAAATCCCATGAGTGGAGGAGCTCCCTGGTCAGCCTCATTAAGAAGCTGAGATCCTTATAAGATCCTCCAAAGCTAGCTATGAAAACAAAATCATGACTGATTCTAAGGACAACCACAAAGCATTCTATAGCTATGTCAAGAATCTCAATGGTAACACCCAGATCTGCTCTGAGTTACAGCACAATGGCATGAAAATTACAGAACCAACTGATATTGCCAACATCCTAGCAGATAGGTTCAGTGCTAACTTTACCCCCCTCTCACCCCCTAAAGGGCCCATATCTATACAGAAGAATGGAGGGTCCCTGTAATCATAACTATGCAGGTAAAAGCTGCATTCTTTAAAGCCAAAAACACAGCATCTATAGGACTGGACAACATCCCAGGCTGCGTTTTACACAAACTTCAGAATGAACTGGCTTTTTTCCCACTGAATGACGCACAGCAGCAGTCATCCTACTCCACAAAGGGGGAGCCACTACTAATCCCGGGAACTATCGCCCTATTAACCTGATGAGCCTGGTCTGTAAGGCCGTGGAATGCATCATTATGGAGCTCATAAACAAAAACATAGGTAAACTCCAAACTCTGGAACCCACTCATTTTGGGTTTGTGAAAGGCAGTTCATGCCTCCTGAACCTGATCGACTTTTTTGAGACAGTCACCAAAGTCATAGACTAGGGTTAGGTGTTTCACACAGCCTATCTTGATCTTGCCAAGGCTTTTGACACCATCCCCCATTCTAGAATTATAGTTAAACTCACTAAACTAGGTATAAATCCCTACATCACAAGACGGGTTTCCAACTGGCTCACTGACAGAACCCACACTGTAATAGTTGCAGACTCCAAATCTGACTTCAAACCAGTGACAAGTGGAGTAGCACCGGGTTCAGTCCTGGGACCTCTCCTGTTTGGTATCTACTTCTCTGAAGTACAGGCTAACACAGAAGGCCTCTGGCTAATAAAGTTCACAGATGACTGCAAACTAGGAGGCATAGTCGAGTCCCAAAATTATGTGGACACCCTACAGAAGAGCCTCACTGAGACAGATGCCTGGTGTCAGAGCCATGGCCTCAAGCTGAATGCCAAAAAGTGCATTGTCATCCCCTTTGTTAAAAAACTCTGTACCCATGAACTACCACATAGGCAGCAGTCTACATAACACCGAATGTGTGATAAGAGACCTAGGGAGCCAGGTGGACAGTAGTCTCTCTTTTGATAATCACATCGCCACAGTAGTCAGGAAGTCCTTCTACGTGGCACACCTCATCACAAAAGGGTTCTCATCAAGGAAAAAATAAGTCATTGTTCCCCTCTACTCGACACTCATTAGACCCATTATAGAGTAAAACACCCCTTTTGGAATGCACCTCACAAGACATATGCGGCAGCTGGAAAGGCCACAGAAGTACCTCACAAAGAGGATTACTGGCCTCAAACAGATGCCCTATACTGACCGTCTCAAAAAACTTTAGCTTTACTCCATAGCATATCGCCTACTCCAAGGTGATCTCTGCCTAACATATAAAGCTATGTCAAACCCAGAGATGTTTGGACATGCTACACCTAAAGAAATCCCAATCCCTCCGAGCTACACACTCTAGGGACCTAAACCTTGTCACCACAATAAACAGGACATGCTGGAGGGATAGATTCCTGTTTGTCCCAGAGACTTCCCATACTCTGGAACAAGCTACCCATCTATGTCAAGCAAAATTCCTTATTAGCACTCTTCAAGAAAAATCTTGATGAGTGAATGGGAAATAAAAAATACACCCGGGGATCAGTTCTGTGGCTCTGCTCGACAGTGGCACAGAAAAATAACTTTTTTGGGTGGCATAAGCAAGGGAAACTTGTTGGCTAGGCTTACTTAGGCCCTTGGGCTGATAGCCTAGTACCTATCTATGAACCTATAAGTGTATGTGAATGTGTGTGTGCGTGTGCGTGTGTATGTGTGTGTGTGTGTGTGTGTGTGTGTGTGTGTGTGTGTGTGTGTGTGTGTGTGTGTGTGTGTATATACATATATATATATATATATATATATGTCTCTCACTCTCTCTAAATCTCTCTCTAAATATATATATATATATATATATATATATATATATATATATATATATATATAAAGAGAGAGAAAGAGTGAGAGAAGGAGAGAGAGAGATAGAGAGAGAGAGAGAGAGATATGGATCTACTGATAATAGTCAATCCACGAAAATATTGGCATGCTTTAAGTCAACCTACTTACATCAACAAAAACAAGTCAACATGCTACATCACATACTCCAAGGCTAATCCTCAGAGCATGCAAAGAAACTAAAAGTGTTTTCTGCAGGGGGCAAGCACCCAATGCACCAGGGGGCATGCCCTCACATCCCCTGCTAATTATATACACTAACAGTAAGATCACACATTTTGTGGGGAAAGGACATCTCCCCTACTCCAGGACTTTCAGTCTTGCACAGCTGTGAACCATTAACATCTGTTGACCAATGTGGGTCAACAATACACAGGTCAACCAACCGGAATTTCAATACATGTGCTATTGTTTATGTTCAAATAATTAGCTTTGGTTTTGGGTTTGTAAAAACACTGAAATAAAACTGAAGTTGAAATTGAAGCTAATGTACAGAAGAACATTAGAAGTAATAATCTGTGTTATCACTCTACCAAAAAAAAAAAACAGGACACTATAGCCAGGATTTGTAAATGCTGGCTGCATCATGCTAAGCACATCTGCATGATGAGCAGGGACAAGTAGGACCCATAAGATTCAGGAAGCACACCTACATGATGAGGACTGCTGTGAAAAAAGGCACAGCTGCGATATTTACTAATCACCATATAATGAGCTGTACTATATGATAATGAAGTAAAATAAAAACATGGGGGAGCAAGTCAGAATGTATAAATCATGTGCAATCATGCTACACATGTATTAGCAATGAACACAGCCATGTACTCATGTTCAAGCAGAGAAAAATGTAAAAAAAATGTTAGCGATTACAGCAACAGTTGTAAGCCTGTGGCATTGCATCCTGATACACAGGGTCTTCCAACCATGCTCAACTAATCATGCCCTCTGTGACACATTCAGAATGGACTTCTACAGGATGGACAGCAACACCATACAATAAATGTCAGCCTTGTCTGCAGTCCCATGTGAGTTGTGGAGTACCCATCCCTGGAAAATTAGCATATATGTTGGCTTTCCATATATTAGGTATAGGAACCTTTGAGCAACCAGCTGGAGACACACTGGAAGTATCAAAAGTATCTGCCTTGAGAGTTCTACACCAGTTCTTTGTTGCTATGCTTCAGCATGTGGGGAAGCATATGTGGCTCCTCTATACCCCAGATGAGAAAAAGCACACTGTGTGGGATTTTCATCTTATAGCTTGCTTCCCTGATGCACTAGGGCCCATAGACGGTAACCACATCAAAATAAGGGTACCACTTGGTGAACAAAGAAGGAGGCATGTGACTTGCAAAGGGTATTACTCCATCAACTCCCTGGTGGTTTGCAATGCACATAACATCTGAAATAAGTGTATACAGATCACCTGTGCAGTTTCCATGATTCACTCATATGTTATACGTGTGACCTTTTCTAACAGTTTGCAGTGAGGTGAATTTCCACAGAGACATCTAGTGGGGGATGCTGAATATAGCCTTGTCTCATGACCCAGTGAGAAATCCATATAACCGGACAGAGCAAGGTTACAACCATGCCCATTCTCAAACCAGAAAAATTATATAGCATATGCTTGGGCTGCTGAAGTCACAGTTCCTTTGCCAGGACACATTTGGAGGAATTCTGCAATATAATCCTGCACTGTGTGCACAAATTCTAACTCTTTGTGCAATGTTACATGATATAATAATGAGAAAGCAGATAGAACAGGGTGGCAGTGTCTACTTGACTAGTAGCAAAATATGTAAAGATCATGTTGAGTTTTTCATGATGCCAAGAACATGCCTGAGCACATCTGGAGAAGATCAGATATTCTACTGCAACATACTCAGGCCCATACTCTCCAGGTGTTCCTCATTAGGACCACTGTCATTTAAATTCATTTTTAAGTAGCCATGCTCTTACATATTACCCACTGAAAGGGCCTGTCACACATTGCAGTGCTACAATTAAGTTTTATGTGATAGCCATTTTAAGCCATGTTAAATAATAATGAATGCTGTTAATAAAGACAAATATCATAAAAAAGTATATTGTCACATTTGAAGTAGCATGTAAAAGTCCAACTTTATGTGTAGGTTAGGTGTCAGTACAGCATTCAATGTGGTGACCATTTGTTCAATAATTATATGAAGTGGGTGTTCCCCAGTCTACACATACGGCTGTCAGCAATGGTCATGGTAACCTAACTATATGAAGTTGTAGTTGGTATTGAGCATATATTCTCAGTAGGAAACAGGGACTGAGGTTTGCCATGTTTCACGCATTAAAGTTCCTCTGGAAGCATAATATTACATGACCACAGTGTTATTATTACATCATTCCACCTTCTGTTTAAGTGTCTGTTTCCTTCTCCTTTTCATTTCTTGTCCCATTCTCCCATTTCTTATCTTTAATTTGGTCAAAAAAATCATAAGCACAACACATACAAAATGGGAACAAATGGCTCATAAACCATGTATTCTTTTTTTTTTTTTTTTTGGTGTGGGGGATCTCTTATTTTTATTTTTTAATATCTGTTGTGGGATGCTTAATATTGAGAAGCTATGCTGGTCACCTTTAAACCAAGGGTAGTGCTAGTTCTCATTCTAGGGCAAAAATGAAGAAATTCCTACAGATGTGCTAAGACTTTATCAGTCTTGAACCTTAGGTTAGCATCAGTATGTGTGTCAGTAAGCAAATCTGAGATTAAAAAAAACCATAAAAGTAATGTAAGGTGATTGTGTTCTTATTAACAACTTCCATGGCTCAATCTACTAATGATGTGAAATGTCTGGTTCAGTGCACTACATGGAAGGATCTAATCCACTTAGGGTGGTTTGTTTTTGTACAATATTGTTTCCAGTCTTTAACTGCGGTACATTATCGTGAATGTCTTTTTACACATGTTTTATGAAGGCTTCAGTGGCATACCTATGCAATGCTCTGTTTGATAGACTATGACTGAACTAGGGATGGGTTTGAAATCTGTCATGTGCATTCATTTTTTATTTAATTCCACTGTGGTGATAACCTGAAATGTATGTGTCACTTGACATATGTCATGTGAAAGATAAGTCCCATGCATAGGTAATATTTTATCTATTGTCCTTTCACATGTTGTAAACTGATAGAAACAAAACACACTCATACACAAAGAACTCTGAGACTGAGATAAAAAAATTATTTTGTTCAAATGGTGCACCACACTTGGCACAGAGCAAACATAGATGGTAATGCTAAATCTTACCATCTTACCATCTTACGGCAAAACTGAGGATACATTTTCAGGATGTGTTAATGATTTGTTGACCTTTGAGCTTTTGAGCTTAAACTCGAGGTGCAACAGAAAGCAATAATGATATGATGACAGGGTGACAAATAAAATTAATATACAGTGATTCTGTTCTCAGTAAAAGCTTTCATGGCTCAACAGATGCGTGTTATGATGAGTCAGTTCCAGTGCACTTGGTGTAGGGATCTAATCCATTGATGGTGGGATGCATTGTCAAATTTACTCATCATTCTGTAACTCTTTTCTACTCAACAGGATAGTGATAGCATCTGCAGACTGATAAGAAGACATGAAATCTTGAAATGCATAGTTTGTTTTTCTGCATATCATTCTGCACGTTATACATTCATATGATATGCTTCACTAATGATCCCATACACGCAGACATACATGCAGTCTTGAATTGACATGAAGAGTATAACTGTGAAAGGCATGGATTATACTCCCTCCTCATTACCTACATCCATCCTGTTAATCCCTACTTCAGTACATTTTGGAGTTTTTCTTTTCAACATTCCATTCATCTATGGCTTAACCAACACCTGCAGAATAAGTCCATCTGTGGCTTCACATAATACTGCATCTATTTGCAGCATATCATTTACACAAGCATGGTTTCCATTGTAATACTGTGCACTTTTCATCACTCTTAAATACACACACATCACATATATGTGTGTGTGTGTGTGTGTGTGTGTGTGTGTGTGTGTGTGTGTGTGTATATATATATATATATATCTACACACACACACACCTAAAAAATATATATATATATATATATATATATATATATATATATATATATATATATGGCCCCGTTGCCCATCCTAGCCCCTACAAGTTACTTTAAATAAATCTTCCTGTAACACTGTATTCAGATGAATTTGAGGCTAGGGTTGCGGCCAGGGTTGGGGGGTTAGTGTGAGGATCAGGAAAGGAAATAGTTTTCTTTTTTAAATCTTTTTACACTAAGTATTTAGGGCTTTTGATATTGCATACTTTCAAACTTCTTAAGCTGTTATTTTACATTCAACAGTAAGTATGTTCATTCATACACATGGAATCATATAAGCTACTGTGACATTCCATCTTCAGCAATACATTCAGAACATCGCACACATGGACATTTTAAAGCAAAAAAAAAATACTTTTTGCATTTATAATGTTGCACAATGTTTAACATAGAGCAGCTTCACTATTCACAACTGATAAACTGTAACTGACAGTTGATGACATCCTATGGCAAAAACTGAAGAAAATGCCTTCAGTTGCATTGTTATGCTGACCATCGTGCAAATGTGGTTAGTCATGATGCATAAAAGAGATATAATTATTTTAACTGTAATAGCTTCCATACATCAATGTTCCTCTGATGTGATGTTCGTATTGTCAGTCAGGTATGCAGAGGGTTATGATACATTGATTATACTGGTGTCTGTTTAACATGTCTCATTTGCTAGTCTTCAACAAATTTGCAATACTCACTTAAAATGTGTGCTTTCTGACAACTGATGTAAAACTTCTTCTGTGGCGTCAGTAGCTAGTACACAAGTCACAAAAAGGTAAGTTATGCAGAGATTTGAACCCAGTGCAGTGTACAATGTCCTAGTACAAAAAGCAATTGATGATATGCAATAATGACTTAGTGAACAGATGTGATGTGACAAATATTACTTGGCCGTGATGCCTTTACTGGTGGATGGTTTTGACCCACTAAGTATTGAACCCCCTTTTAATCATGGTCATATTCACTCACATACACTGTTGATATCCCTTCATGGGGTCATAGGTAACAACTAAGCTAGCTGCCTTTGTGTGATACTTTAAACTTAGACAATTACCCTCAGGGATGACAATCAAACTCAGTACCCTGTGTCTTTGAGGTAAACCCCTTAACCAATATGACAACCCCCAACCCCTAAAATGTGTGCTTTCTGACAACAGTTGTAACTTGTATCCCTTTTTCTGTGGCATTAATAGCTAGTGCACAAGGAAAGAGAATATAGGTTAGATAGGCAGAGTCTTGAATCCAATGAGTTGCACATGGTAGCAGGCTGATATATAATCCATACCTTGCAATAAGTAGGTACAGGGCATGCTAAGCAATATGACTGTTGTATTATATATTAATAACACCTTAGCATGACTGTGTAGTATGTCATTACAGTATGTTGTGGGTTTTGATCCCTTATTTTTGCATGCTTTTCAGTAATAACATGTCAGTACTGACCTATTTCATTAATCTGTGTACTTATACTTGGATGTGAAGATGTTGTAGGGCTCTTGCAACATGACTGCTTCAATGGCTAGCCTTGCTTAGGCAGTCCTATGACACATTTGTCAGTATTACACAGTCAGAAGGCAACAGTAGCCTATGATAAAAATAGTAACTTCTAGATTATATTATCACAGCGCATATATGGGTAAAATGGGTGTCACACCAACATAAATCATCTATCTGCAGTATAAATTGTGTGAAAGTTAGTTGGTAGTACTACATGGGTCCTTAAGTAGGCATTGAGGAATGCTATATCTCATGGTATTGCACACACTGAAGAAAATATTCTAATTAGGTAGAAGATTGTGAGCTTGTGATTGTTATATGCTGTCAACAAGGTTCATAGTATATATTGTTCCACAGTGTTCTAACATTCTCTAGAAATGCATTGTGTATGTTTAACATTATAAGAGTTTCTTCTGTGGTGTTATTTGTTAATATGCTGGTGTAAAGAATTTCAGTTATAGGCAGGCAGGGTTCAAGTCCATGATGGTTTACCTTGTAGAATGCTGGCCAATGTCATTATTATGTGGTAATAATGTACCATACAAATGTAACATGCAGTAACATGATACCTGTGCCTGAGACATTCCATGCCTCAATAAAATTCATGCAGTTATGTATACAGTGGATGATGAGTTTCAGTCACTACCATAGTTATGTGTCATGTCATTTTTCTCTGTGCATTTTACTCCATTAAACAATATTATTAAATATCCATGATGTATTTATTAGGGTGCCTATCAGTTGATCGAGTTTTCAGAAACACGAAATTCATATGGTTGAGACCATAATATTTTCCTCACTGTAGTGCAGTCTTGGAAATGGTATATATAATTTTCAGGGGGTGTGGAGGTGCACGGGGACTTGCCCCTCTTCAAAAACATAAAAAACTAGATTTTTGTGTTTGCCTTTTTTTTTTTTTTTTGATGTTCGAGTTTTTGGAAACTTGATCATATGGTCTCAACCATAAGAATTTCAAGTTTCTGAAAACTTGATCATCTAACAAAGACCTGTATATTCACACCTCTTCGGTGTGCTTTTATTCTTTGGAGTAACTTAGTCATGGCCATGAATTTACAATACTGATGTGAAAACGTGGGTGTTCAAAGCTAGAGTTGTGCATTTTATTTGTCCTGTTATTATCTGTTCTTCTCTCCTGAAATGTACTTTCCAGCCACTTCTTTAATGAGTACTCCCACAGCATGCGTTGTGAATATGTACTTGAACAAAGTCAGGTGTTTGAACCCAGGTGTGTACATTTTGTTTTTCCTGCTATTATCTGTTCCATTCCCCTGAAATGTGCTTTTCCAATCCTTTTGCTACCAATGCTTCTGTGACATGCCCTGCTAATATAGCAGTCTACACCATATCAGTCACATAGACAGGGGTTAAGTTTCATTCCTAAATGTTTCTCACTAAGTGCTGTCATGTGTTACATTCCCCTAAGTGCAAAATACCCTGCAATGAGGGAGTACATTAGGTGGGGATCCTAACCCAATTTATTTTTCTGGTTTCATCTACCACTGTTAACATGGGCAGCTGATGGATATGTGGTCATAATGGCTATAAAGACCTCTTTCATTGATCTGTGTACTTATGCATGGATTTGTAATAAGTTGCAGGGCACTAGCAACATAACTGCTTTGGTGGCTACCCTTGCTAAGGTAGTTCTATGACACATTGTAGTGTGGGAGTTCTGGTTTTAGTTCCGTTGAGCAGTATTACTTTTATTTATTTATTTATTTATTTATTTATTTATTTATTTATTTTTCAGTCTGCCTGCACATATGATACCTTTCAGATATATGTGTTTTATGAGCCTTTGCGCTCTGACATCTGCAGTATCTCATCTTTACATTGCAACACAAATATACTGGCATGTAGACTGAATTGCTGCACTGACCTACCTTGGGAAAACCATGTTTTCATTTTTCATTGCATTAAATGTATACTATGGGCACACAACTAAAACTCCTCATTGTTACTAGTTATAGTGCAGGTTATTACAGCACATTATTGTCTTACATTATTATCCCATGTCATTTCACTTTCTAAAAATGGCCATATTATCATAGACATTTATGGTCTACCTTTCCATAAATTGTGTTACAAGACACGCTTTGCAGTTTAATGTTCATCTTCTCCATGACTTCTTAATGACCTCAGCTCCACCCTCAGCATCTCTGTTGCTTGCCTTTCCATTGCTCATATATTTATGTATTTTTTCTGCTGATGATTACATCATTAAACAACTGTGTGCACTCACTTGCATCAGCTACTGTGGTTTCTTGTGTACAGTCTTTGCTTATTTATTGTGTTTCCATGTGGCTACACAGTGGATTGCCACAATCTAACTGCTAGCCTGTGATGCAGCTACAAGGAGTGGCTCCCTGTCATGTAAAGTGCTGTGGCCACATGCATATCTAATTAGCGATGCTGGTCATCATGCTAGGAAGGTAAATAGTGTTGGGTTGGCCAAAATGAAACCATGCTGCTTATGAATCCTTAGACATACCTGAGGTGTTGGGAGCACAGTTCCCCACATTGGTGGGTGTGGGGGGCGTAGCCCCCCACCTATTTTAAATGTTTAAAACCATAGCTATGGATACTTACAAATCCAATGAATAAGTCTTTCCAGAAGGCAAAATATAACCAAACTATGTGGGGGACTACATCCCTCACACTCCCCAATGTGGGGGGTGTGCCTCCCCCCCCCCACTTTACTTTATATATTAACTCCAGGATCGCACCATAGTGGGAGAAAGGCCATATATAGCTTTCAACTAAATGAGTTTCAGTCAAATGAGTTTTCAGTTAAATGAGCTTTCAGTGAATTGTGCGCAGGCAACTGAGTTTCAGTGTAATGAGCTTTCAGTGAAATGAAGTAGACCCCCCCCACACACACACATATATATATATATATATATATATATATATATATATATATATATATATATATATATATATATGATAAAGAGAGAGAAAGAGATGGATATGGATATATAATGCTGGATGCCGTCATTGAAGATGAATAAGGGAATTAGAAAAAAAAAGTAAAATAAACATACAAAATCAAGATAAGGACTTTGTGTATTTAGGCTTGAATATCATGAATCAGTCAGATGATGAAATTATTTAGATCATACAGGAAGTAGAAGGAAATTAATCACAAGAGTTGGCCACAGAAGCTACATAATCAATGATTTATAGGTTTATAGGTTTATCAATTAAAACTAGGCTAGCTGCCATTGTGGGCCATTTTAAGACTATCCAATTTCCCTTTCAAAGGTGAGAATCAAACACTGTACCTTGTGAATGTGAGGTAAGTACTTAAACTGTTATTTAAAAAAAAATCACTAGAAAAATGAAATGTGTTATTACAGATATATTCTGTAGAAGAAATTTCTGTGAGAGTAAAATAAATGTGCCTGTCACATATGAGGCCACAGTGCAGAAGTTAAAGTGTACATAATGTAACATAAAATAACCACCCCCAATTGTCAGGGAGTGTACAGAGAAGACTGAGTTCAAGTGTGTGCAAATTAAAATATAGTAGATAGCCTCAAAAATGTTAGCAAGAGGGCCACAAATGAAATTCTGTTACAAATAAAATTAAAGATTTCAGAGAAAAAGTTGGACTTCTTATTTACAAGGGTAAAGAGTTAACTAGAACTAAATACTAATACAGAATTTTGTAAGGTTCAGGATATGCTCTCAACCTTTCAGCTAAAGGAAAAACAGAAGCTATAAAAACTGGAGAATGCTGAGTATTGTTAAAATTAAATGAATCTACTGAGCTACATCAATAATCTCAGTGATAATATAAATAAATTTGGGGATTTTTGTGAATCTGAAGATTTGTTATTATTCCATTGGAGTGCATGGAATGCCATGGTTATACTGCAAAACCAAGAAACCTGCATATTTTATAATCACCTTTCTCTTTCAGATGTCCCTAGCATGAGCTCCAGTCTTAATAGCATTTAGAGGTGCTTAGCAAAGACTTGTTAACCACACTAAGCACTAAGATCTCTCACTAGTGATTGACATCTGACAATGTCAGCAAGTAAAGAATAAAAGCAGAAAATGAAGGAGCTTTACAATCGGTCAGATACGTCCCTCTGCCACACCTGCCACACCTATAAACAAAACGTACGGCAAAAGTGGTTTAACCAGTTTTAAAGCTGTTTGATGTTTAGAGGGACACTTAATTTCTGCCTGATTTAACATCAGTTAGACACTGTTTTAAAAGCTGGAAAAAACATTATGTTCCTACACTTCCTTTTCTTTCTTTCATTTTTGTGTGTTTAAGTGGTAGTACATGGAGCAGATAAAGTTCCATATAGTACAAAGAATTATTATCAGGACTCACTTATCTTAACCCTTGTTATGTGTTCTCAGAATGGATGCCAGGATTTACTTCTCAAACTTCATTCTCAGGGCGAATTTCTTGGCTTCCATGTCTTGAACACAGAGTAAGTTGGTTATTATTAGATACCTGATCATTGATATCAATATTACAATTCCTTGACAAGAATTACTGATGTGTTCGCATCTCTAAAGTAGGGAGACGAGTTTATAGAAAGTGATTTGGCATACTTCTAATAGCAGAGACAGAAGTGTCCAAAAAAAAAAATCAAATGATATAACACATAGAGTAATTAACAGTTTCATTACAACTGCAGCATTTTCAGACTGGAAACTACTATCTGCTACTCAGTAGCAGGCAATGGACTGACTACCATGGCTCCCAAAATGGAAGAACAGTAACAAGAAACAAAGAAAGTTGCAAAGTCCAGAATAGGCTAAAAGAATAAGACCTAAAGGTTAAAAAGAAATAGACTACAAAAGCACCTACTACACAAGTCACAAGATAAAATCATAGCTGTAAAAAGGTCACCAAGACTCCAGAAGACTCCAGAATAATCTTCGTTTGAAGTAGTAGATAAGAGGACTAGTAAATAGCTTCCACATGTTTTCACCCAGCCTCTCAACAGCAAAGTACCCACTGAATGCTTTATTTTATGTAAATGCTTTCTTTTATATAAATATAAATTTTTTTTAATATTTTTAAAAATATTTTTAAATATTTTTATGTTTTTAATTTTTAACTTGTAATATATCAACACAATATATATTGAGAGTATTAGTTTACTATGTTTTATAATATACATTTTGATTGTGATTACATTATTTATATGTATTTGTTCTGCAATATATTAGCAGTTAGGATCAAGTAATGAATATTAATGAGATCAATTAATGTAGTTACATGATTGGATGACGGGTATTATTTAAAGCTTGTTGGTTTTTTAAATGGAGTTCTGAGGAAGTCTACCGAGAGTAGATGAAAGCACTTAACCTGATGTTTTATTAAATACAAGTTTTTGCATCTAGTTTGTCTCATCTTTTGGAACCGGACACCGTTGAATTACCAGTTAATACATTTTATTTTGGTTGGTTATTTTATAATGGGTCAGACTAGAAATGGAGGAAGAACTGCAAACATGTTTTCTTTCCAATGCATTTAGCAAATAAGGCTTCACCATTTAGAAATGGTGGTGTTCATTCAAGAGTAATTAAAGGTGGGGCATAAAAATCCCACTGTATTTGTTTCCAGATCTCTCAGTGAAGCTAAATGGAACTATTCCCAGATAGACAGGACAGCTCTTAGTTCATTCAGGAGCTCAAAATATTCCAATACTAGTAATATAAATCAAACATTTCTCTGGTTACACATCACCATTTACTCATATCCATTTTCAGTGCAAGAAAAGGGGGTGTCCATGATGATTGCTGGCCATTTAAAATCATGTTCCAACTTTAAAGGGAAACACTGTTATGCAACCAAGGATAAAGGAACAAAGGCAGATGAAAATGTTGATGAATTGCCATAACTTCCATATAAAAATCCCAGAGACTCTGCATTGTCAGACCAACTAACAATGTCTAATTTCAGTCATTGCAGATATTGCATTTGCCCATGTCAAATGAAGGTATACACAGTGAAACAAGAAGTATTATTGTAGCTGTATGGATTGGCCTATAAGTGATGACTGGCTATAGTCTATGTGTGCTGCTAGAAAGGAGTAGCTATATCACAAAACATTGTTATATGGCTCTAGAGTGGTCAGTGTAATCAAGCTACTTTCCAAAGCTCTATACAATACATGAAGGTGCATAGAAACAACAACACTCTGCCTTGCCTGACATTTATAGCTGCGGTCTGGTATAGAAATAGAGCATTTAATCTTAGCCAAAAGTAGCAAAAAATGTGTACATAGAAGAACGCACAACAAACCTGCCTAAATGAGTTTTGGGAGTATTACACAAACACAAATATACCACAATGCTAAGTTAGCATGCAATGACTCTGCTTTCTGTTATGCTTTGTAAGGGGACCTAGAATCACAGTATTAACCTCGCTCCTCTTCTGTGGGGTACTATAAAAGGTATTGTTCATGGAGATTACTAGAGTAACACAAAGGAGTGTAAGTACACATTACTTGAACATGTAATTGCACATTACTCAAACAGTGCTGCAACAATGCATGCCAGATCTACTCCACCTTTGTCCCCAAAGCTGTGTTGGATGTCATACTGTACAAAATACACCATCGTCTACATACCTAATATATTATGAATGGCAATCTGCACTATTGCTATACATTCATATTGTCTATGCAGTTCATTTTATTGTTTCATTATTTCTAATCTCACTTAAATGCACTGAAGCAATATTTACAGAATCAATAGCATTTGAAAAGGCAATTTTAATATGAAAAATCATATGAACAGTGGATTACAAGAACAAACTTATGTGACTGTGACCCTAATGTTAAACTTAAAATAAGGTATTTATAATGTAAAATGAAATTAAACATTTCATATCTGCACCTCACCATCTACCCGCAACTGAGATGAGTATATATTTTTTTAAAATGACTTAGAAAGCTAAGTGCTCCATTCATAAGCTTCTGCAATATAAGACAGACAAAATCTTTCATTAATTTACATATATCATGACTGCAAACACCATTATTGCACCAGCAATATTATTTATAAAGAGATAATTAAGTTCTAGAATGAAACTCGAGACATGATCTAAGCAGATGATTAAAAGATGTTTGTATCCACCCTGTGAATGACAGGCCATTAACAAGCTTTACTGTGGCCATCGGGTGTTGGTCAATGAATTTAACACAGATACCTGAAAAATCAGGTGTTATTGTTTCAAAAGATGGAACCCTGATTTTAACCGGTAATTTGAATAAACAATGAATATCACTTAAGACATTAACCAAACAGATTGCTTTAGGCAACATGCTGTAGAACTGAGCTGTAAGTACCAAATAAACATGGCAAGAACATAGAGCAGATGACTAGTACTATACCAATTTCAGGGGCTAAAAATGAACCAGGGAATTCCTCCAAGAATGCTGTTATAGCAGACCTAAAACAAAAGAAGGATGAGTCACCAAGAACAACCTATGTTGGTGTTGTTCATAGGTTCATAGGTTCATAGGTAAGTACTAGGCTATCTGCCCAAGGGCATTTATAAGCCTAGCCAGAATGTGTTGGATTTCACCACCCCATTAGATTAGTTCCCTGTGCTTCTGTCCAGCAGAGCCATTAGTTCCCTGCACCACTGTCCAGCAGAGCCACTGCAGTGATCCCCGGGGTAAATTTTCTGTTTCCCATCCACCCATCAAGGTTTCTCTTGAAGAGTGTTAGTGAGGAGCTCTGCCTGATGTATACTGGAATCCTGTTTCAAAACATGGGGAGTCTCTGGGACAGGAATCTATCCCTACAGCATGTCCTATTTATCTTTGTGGTGAAGTTTATATCTCTAGAGCATGTGGCTCTCCGGGATTTGTTTTTTTTAGGTGGAGCATGTCCATCAATTCTGGGTTGGACGTGGTCTTGTATGCCAGGCAGAGATCACCTCTGAGGAAGCGGTATGCAACCGAGTGCAGCTGGAGTTTCTTGAGTCAGGCTGCATAGGGTATCTGTTTGAGGCCAGTAATCCTCTTGGTGAGGTACTTTTGTGGTCTTTCCAGCTGTTGCAGGTGTCTTGTAAGGTACATCCCAAATGGGGCATTGTATTCTATGATGGGTCTAATGAGTGATGAGTAGAGAGGCACAATAACCTCTTTTGTTCTAGATGCAAACCATTTTGTGATTAGGTGGGCCTCATAGAAGGCTTTTCTAACCACCTTGGCAATATGATTATCAAAGGAGAGATTGCTATCTACTTGGGTCCCCAGATCCCTTATTACATTTTTAGGGGACTACCACCTATGTGGTAGTTCACGGGTACTTTGTTTCTTTCAGTTTTTCCTGGTTAGGGGTCTCCACAGCATTACTCTGGTCCGCTAATGATTGGCAGCCAATTTTTTATGGTGCAGAAATGCCAGCCCATCGCCCAACCTTCAACGAAGGCATGCCCATTCACACATGTCTTTTGAATGCCACTCGACCATGGGGAGGACATGCAGACTCCAAACAAAATGCGCTCCAGCTGAGAATCGAACGGGAGAACCTTTTGCTGTGAGTCGGCAATGCTACCGCTGAATCACCGCAGCTCATACCAAGAGCAATCTATACTGCAGATAACTGGTGAGTCTTTGAAGAGAAATTAATATTGCAGATGAATAGACAGCCCCACACTCCAAGAAGATGGTGAACTAGATGTATAAATCAAGATGATTGAATAATCAAGGTTAGAAACTGTCATGGGGCATCAGTGTTGTTGCCATATTGTCCCCAGTGGAAGAGACACAAAGAACCATGTGAGATGCTTGTTTAAGGCCAAGAATTATCACAGATATGCTGCCCTGAACATGCGTAAAAACCCCATTGAAGTAAGTTATTTTTTTTATAAATAAATAGAGTTAATATACTAAAACTGCTTTGAAAATTCTTCTATCAGTAAGCATGCACTGCTGAGGAGAACAACGATGCAATATGATATAATTCACAAAGAAAGAAAACATTATCTATAATACTGAACTATGGATCAAGGAAGTTTTTTCATCTATAATAATGCAGCATCAGAGAAAACATTATAGATCTATAGATTCTTAGGTGTATACTAAGCTAATAACCAGTAGAACCTTTATAAGCCTAGCCATGCATCCCAAATGTATCCCATCAGTTATTGTGCCTTACAGTTTATTTTAAGGGATGTATATTAGTTAGAGAATAATTAAATGGCTGCCTCTGTCCATCAGTGACATAGGTGTCAGACCATGGGTGAATTTCTGAGTCCCCATCCTCTGGTCCAAGTTGCACTTGAATAGGGTTAGGGAAGGACTCTGCTTCACATGGTTGGAAAGCTTATTCCAGAGAATGGATATTCTCTGAGATACATACTTGTCCCACCAACATGTCCTACTTAAGCTGCAGTAACCAAGAAAAGTACCAAGAAGGCACCAAAAAATGGATACAACCAGGTCCAAAAAGCAGGCTAGGAATACCAGCAGAACATTCAAGAAATGTAGCACACAAAAAAGATTTATTGCACACCAAGTAAGCACTTTCATCTGGTGGCAATGACCAGACTTCATCAGACAATTACATCAAGTTGAAAAACATTATTTATACAAAATAGTTAAAAAACAATTAATTAATCAACCAATGAAAATGCAACAGAACAAATAATATAATTGAATTCTATGGTTCAGTAAAAAGAGTGAGTAAATAACATCAACAGCCGATCCCTATGGTGAATTCATACCATAAAAATAAGAATAAGAAACTTTAAAAACTCTGCTTCACATGGATGGGAAGGCTATTCCAGAGAATGGGGATTCTCTGAGATACATACTTGTCCCACCAACATGTCCTACGTAAGTTGCAAACAAACTTTAAATCCTTAGATCTAGTAGTTCTGGTGCTGTTCATTTTGCAGATATGCAAAATATCTATTAGAGTGGGCCCTTGTATGCAGGTGTAAGTCACCTCTCAGCTTCTGTAAGAAACACAATACAGAGATAGGGCTTTGAGGCAATCTGCAGAAGACATTGTGTTTACACCCTGCATTTTTTGTGAAGAATCTCTGTGGACATTCCAGTTGTTGCATGTACCTGATCAGATACATACTGAAGGGGGCATTAAACTCAGTGATGGATCTGATGAGGGCTGAGTACAGTGGCATGATGACTTCACTGGACCTAGATGCCATGCCCTTACTTATAAGTCGAGTGACATAGTATCATTTTCTTATAACCTTAGACACATGATGGTCAAAAACCAGGTTACTATCTACATGATTCTTCAGATTCCTGAGTACTGTGTTGCCTTTTAAGGATGTTTTATTAATGATGTAGTTTCTCTGGGTGGCTGACTTCCCAAAAGATATTATTATGTATTTCTTAGCATTGCGTTTTAAGCTGTGGCTTTGGCACCAGTCCTTTGTCTGTGTTAGATCTTCTGTAAGATGTTAGTATCATGTGGGTTTCTATGATTGCTCCTAGCTTCAGTTATCTAAAAGCTTGTTAAGCCATATGCCCTTGACATTGGCCTTGATTTTTGAAAAATAGATGCCAAAGAGGAGCGGACCCAGCACAGAGCTCTGGGGGACTCCACATGTGATTGACCTCTTTGTAAAGGTGATGTCTCTAATCCTAACTTGTTGGGTCCTGTCTGTGAGTCAGCTGGCTATCCAGTGAGTTACACAGTGGTTTATGCCTAACTCCGCGAGTTTTTTTACAATGCCTCAATGAGGTATTACATCAAATGCCATAGCTAAGTCAAGGTAGGCAGCATGCATCGTTTTGCCCTCATCCATTGCCTTGGTGACCTTTTTAAAGTCCATCAGGTTCAGTAGGCATGATCTGCCTTTGATGAAACCAAAATGGGATGGGTGGTAATTCTTTCTATGGCTTTGCATATGAGACTAATCGGTCTGCTCTTGGGATCCATTGATGGCCCTTCTTTGTGCCGAGGGATGACCATTGCAGTCTTCCATTCATGTGGCATGAAGCTTGTAGAGAGGCTAGGGTTGAATATTGACACTAGTGGCCATGACAGGTCATATTTAAGGCCTTTTAGGAGACATCTTGGGATATTATTGGGGCCCATCGAAGCTGCATTCTTGGCTTTGGAGAGCTCATCCAAGTCCTGCTCCCTACTGATAGTTGAAGGGATTATATTAGATGATATTTCCTGGGGGTGGCTGGGGGGGGGGGTAAAGCTGCAGCTAAATTTGTCAGCCAAAAGATTTGCTATATCTCCTGGTTCTGTGAACTTGACTTCATTTACCAACAGCTCATGGTTGTTGTCTTTACCTCAAATTTTGCTTTGTTGGACTTAATTAGTCCTCTTAGGTTTATATTTAGTTTGATAAGAAAGTTTTTATCTTTTGGTGTTACACTTTCTGATTTTAGCTATGACTCTTTTTCTTTTGTTGTACAACCTGTTAATTTGGGATTCTGCCAGGGTGGTTTGGTTTTTTGAAATAGTTTTGATATGATTGTTGATTGTAATGAGCTTCTGTGAATAATTCTGCATAGGCTGCTATGTTACTTGGGTTTGGAGGGGCTTGCACTTTTGACAAGGTTATCACTTAATAAAAGGTAGTTTGTCTTGCAATAGTTTTTAACAGTTACAGGGTTTGGTTGGGTTACAGAATTGATTCTTATTTTGAAGGACACTGCTTTGTGGTCTGACATTAGCAGCAGGACACAAAACATTTGTGAGTACCAGGTCCAATTTGTCTGCAGCTCTACTAGGTGCATCACTATCTGCTCCAGTGTGTTTGTGTTTACAAAGCCTAGGACTCTCTGGACCTGCAAATTAGGATTTTTGTAGGATTCCCAGTTTATAGAGGTATAATTAAAATCCCCCTATGAATATAGCATTTGGCTTAATGGTGACTGTCTCCAATAGGTCTATGTATGAGCTATGGGTTTAATGGGATATCAAGGGTGAACTATAGCTTTCTAGGATATGGTATGGGACTGTCTATGGAAATTTGGATGTGTGAGGAACTCCAGTGCATCATTCCATTTAATTAACCAACATGTATGCATGTTATTGATGTGGATGAAGGCACCTTCACCTTTAGTCCTTGTATGTGCAGCTGCTGGTCTAAATGTGTGGAAGGCACTGAAGCTTTGCACTGCTGGTACACGTTTTGTGGATTTAAACCATGTTTTGGTAGCTGTGCAGATATCCACATTCTCCAAGGTGAGAAGAGCCTAGTGGGAGTTGAGCTTCTTATTTAGACTCCTGGCATTGAGCAGTAACAACGTCTTTGGGTAAATTATGCTATTTTGGGAGGTCTGTCAATTTGGCATTGCCTAAAAAAAAAGTTCTATGGAGAGAACAATGTTTTAGCTAATATTCAAAAGCCTAGTGGGGACAGGTGCAGAACATCTTCGACATAGCAACATGGTTTATTAACCATGTCCTCACATGCTGACAAATCTTGCATTATCCTAGAATGACATTAAAAAGTAAGCAATTATTAAAGTCAATTATCTTCTGTTCATATTGGGACATCATCCTTGGTGAAGTTAGACTGCTGTTCAGTGCTAGGCACATACCAACCTATGATATATAGTCCAAAAGCTCCATAATGTCTCTCCTCATATAGTCTAGGGAGGTATATGTTAGGTCATTTACACCTACATGGACTATGACTGAATCATACTGGTACCTGTCGTGCAATGACTTGAGTGCATATGCAGCTTGGTGATTCCTGGCCCCTGATAGGAACTGGACTGTTACTTTCTACTTGTTCAGCCTGGTGAGTGGGGCATCAGTATGTCATACAATGGAGTCCCCTATGATCAGAGTCCTGGTTAGTGGATTGGTTTGCCAAATAGGCTTGCCAGTGGAGGCCCCACTGGGTATGGCTGTATGTGCAGGGTTCAGTGATGTTTCTATTGATTGCTTTTGTGTTTACTGAGGATAATTTGTGCAGGTGGAATGTCTGGGAGGTCTTTGGGGTTTGGAAAGATTGGATTTAAGTGCCTCAGTATAAGTAGGTCTGCATGTGGGATGCATACTGTGTGTTGTAGGTGTAGCATGTGTCCTTCTGACAACCGCATCATTATTGAGTGTTTGTGTGGGATAGTTTTATCTTCAGACACATTGTGTATATACATCTCTTGCATATTGTATTTGTTTCTTTGAAGCTTAAATGGTTGTCAATGAACATTAGACAGTTGTTACATTGTCTTAGTACACCCATGTCTACTAAACTGGCTGCACAGAAATTTGGAAAGTTCATATCTATGTCAGGTCCTTTATTGGATGAGTGACAAGTGTGTGATGCACAAGCAATTAAACTAGGCTATATAATACTAAATTCAAGGGGCAGTGCTCTTCAATATACAAACTATCTGCTCTCTGCTACTCAACATACAAAGTACTTGCCCTACGCTCACCAAATTATTGGTTTAGTTTCAAAGGTGGTTTTATAGGGAAAATCTGGTTTCCTTATAAAACCACCTCTTCATGATATTTAATTATGGATCAAAGAAGCTATCAATATGATAATGCAGCCGAAATTCCATTGAAAAATAACTTGAGGCATATGTCATTAGGTAATCATCACTGCTCATATAAATGAAGTGGGGGTGCTATTTCCATGCATCTTTTCATTTAGAGTAATGCATGTGATGAATATGTCTTGCTTCAATACTGATTAAACATCATGCTCTAACCTCAGAAATGATACCCAACCCACACCCAACATCCTAACCACCCACAAGTCCTGAGCATACTAAATACACCTTCTCCACCCTAGCCCACACACTCTGTCAGTTTGTTCTGAATAAACTTTAATAATTCCCCAATTACCCAACATCCCTTCACCATTTAAAGAACTACCACCTAAAGTATTCTAAATGCACCTGTCTCACTAAAGGATATGTAACCTAGCCATCTCTCAACTGCTCTTTTTTCTCCTGCACTAGTTTTTACAATCTCCTTTCTTTACAAGGGAGACATATTGCTATTACTTAACTACCTGACTTGACATACTATTAATATTGTTTTTCTTCGTGATTAGACATGTTTTAATTATTTAATTAATACTTGTAGTAATGTTTTGTTTCTTCTTGAAACTTGTGGCTATGTTAATACTTGCTGTATTTTTAATTGCTTCACCCAGGCAGTGCTTGAAAATAGTGTGTGTGTGTGTGTGTGTGTGTGTGTGTGTGTGTGTGTGTGTGTGTGTGTGTGTGTGTGTGTGTGTGTGTGTATGTGTGTGTGTGTACTGTCTGTGCATTCTAAACACTGAGTTAATATATACTGTATAGAAACTCCATTCTGTTTGCACTTATTAAGCCTTTACAATTAAATTATGGTGAGGACAAATGCATTGCAATAATTGTTTTTATTCTGGATTTTGTCCTGTTATGGCAGTGGTCATCTGGTCAACACAGACATAAACTGTGATTCATTCACAAGTGCTTTACAATTCTAAAGAACTAACACTGAAGATTTGTCATCATGGGAGGGACACATAGCTTAGAAGTCATGCAACATGCATTCGTTGTCATGAATCTCTGCACCCTTTGCACTGTGCTATGCTATGCTATGCTCTGTCTATGAAACCACAGCTAAAATCAATACAAATACTAAGTCAAATTCATAAAACAAAATGCAGAATACCTTTACTTAGAAAAGAAGAAACAAAAGGAGTACTTTAGTTAATACTGCTGGTGTTGGTACTTCTTTAATATGGTGACTTGCCTTAATGATCCAGAACAATTTCACTAAGGTGATAACAGACATATTTTATCTATCTGACAAAGAACTTGTGTCTTCTCCCTCTCATAAAAGCAGATTTTTTTCCTGTGAGATTTATATTACATCAATATCTAGCCATTACATGCATGAAATGTATGTACAAAGAATTATTTTAAAATCACATGCAGTTTCTCACATAGATGGAAGTAAAACAAGAAGAATGCTTCATGCTCACCAAATGATTTATAAAAATCAGTGCATACCAATATTATATATTCCCCATTCCAAAGGAGGAATGGGCCTCCTTGAAATGGATTATATGTACAGATCTGCAATTGTGGGACTCCACAAATATCTGTTGACCTCACAAGACCCAAACATAGTGAAAGTTTTGAAACATGAGGAGAATAAATCTAAGATGACTTCTCTGCTTAATCTAGCAGAAGCTTATCGGCATCAAGCAGGAATGGAAATCAGACCAGAAGTGGATAAAAATCAGGCAGTAACTGAGTGTGCCAAAAAACAAAAAAAAAAAGAATATAAGGTGAAGGATCAGATGAGAAGGCAGGAAATGTGGAAAATGAATAAATATAGTTGCAAGTATAGAAAACTTCTGGAAGAACCTCAGGATGATCAGGAATGAACACAGGAATGGTTAAGGAGAGGCGAATTCAAACCAAGAGATGAAAGGTTGATATTGGCGGTCCAAGATAGTGGGCTGCATACACATTGGTTTATAAAGTCCACTGAACATGTGGGAGAAACAGACAAAAGTAGGTTTTGTAAAACCGAATTGGAAACAGTTGCACACCTCGTTCCTGGTTGTGACATACTAATGGCAGAAGGGCAGTATACTGAAAGGCATAATAATGTGGTGAGACTGTTGCATTGTGCAAACATTGTGGTACTGAAGTGGCTGAAAAACACCTGAAACATGAGCCACAAAGCATCATAGAAAATGAAGATGGCTGCATCACTCAGGATCATCCATTACCAGCAGTTCAAAAAATAACTGTTAGAAAACCGGATATAGTGGTCCAAGAAAAGAAGATAAGAGTAGCCATTGATCATTGAAATTGCCACACCCTACACTACAGTGTCTTCCATACAAAGAAACACAAAGTCATAAAATATCAGGATCTGCAGGGAGGAACAAGGGCAAAGTGGAAGAAAGATACCCAGACAGTTTCAATAGTAGTAGGAACAATGGGTCTTATAAAAAAGAATTTACAGTCATATTTAGATATGTTACCAATACATGTAACTCCATATGAATTGCGGAAGGAGTCACTGCTGGGAATATTGGGGGTGCTGCAAAGAGCACTACTGGCTGACATCAAAGATTGAAACAATACTAATTTCATGAACTTTAATCTTACTTTGACTTAGGAATGGGGTACATTTTCATCATGATAATAGAAACCCAAAAGACTTGGAGAAATTAAAAAAGCATGGAAGTAATAGAACTTATAAAAATCAGTGCATACCAAGATTATATATTCCCCATTCCAAAGAAGGGATGGGCCTCCTAGTAATTGATTACATGTACAGATCTGTAATTGTGGGACTCCACACATATCTGCTGACCTCACAAGACCCAAAACATAGTGAAAGTTTTGAAACATGAGGAGACTAAATTTAAGATGACTTCTCTGATTAATCTAGCAGAAGCATATTGGCATCAAACAAGAATGGAAATCAAACCAGACGTAGATAAAAATCAGGCAGCAAGTGAATGTGCCAAAAAACAAAAGGAAGAATATCAGGTGAAGGACCAGATGAGAAGACAAGAAATGTAGAAAATGCACAAATATAGTTGATAGTACCAAAAACTTCTGGAAGAACCTCATCCTGATCAGGAACGAATGCAGAAATGGTTAAGGAGAGGCGAATTCCAACCAAGAGATGAAAGGTTAATATTGGTGGCACAAGATAGTTGGCTATGTACACGTTGGTTTACAAATTCCATTGAACATGTGAGAGAAACAGACAAATGTAGTTTTTGTAAAACAGAATTGGAAGCAGTCACAAACCTCGTTTCTGGTTGTGACATGGCAATCACATAAGGACTGTATACTAAAAAGCATAATAATGTGGCAAGGCTGTTGCACTGGGGACTGTGCAAACATTATGGTATTGAAGTGGCTGAAAAACACTGGAAATATGAGCCACAAAGCATCATAGAAAATGATGAAGTCTACTTCACATGGGAAAATCCATTACCAACAGTTCAAAAGATAGATGACAGAAAACCAGATATAGTGGTCCATGAAAAGAAGACAAAAGTAGCACTGATCATTGAAATCGCCACACCCAGTGACTAGTGTTTGCATACAGAGAGGCACAAAGTCATAAAATATCAGGATTGTCAGGCAGAAATGAGAGCAATATGGAAGAAAGATACCCAGATAGTTCCAATAGTAGTAGGAGCAACAGGTCTTATAAAAAAAAATCTACAATCATACTTACATATGTTACCAGTACATGTAACTCCATACAAATTGCAGGAGTCATTACTGGGCACGTTGCATGTGCTGTGAAGAGCACTTTTGGCTGACATCAAAGATTGAAACAATACTAATTCATGAACTTTAATTGTACTTTGACTTAGGAATGGGGTCCATTCCCATCATGCTATTAGAAACCCAAAAGAGTAGGAGAAATTAAAAAATAAGAAGCCATAGTTCTTTGTTAATCAGATGTGGGAATGGCTTCTGAGGCCATTTCTCTGAACGTACCAGTTCTTTCAAATGCTTCACTGCTGGGGGCATTACTCCTTACCCCCTTGCTGTTGCAGCCCAAAAAACAGGGATGTTAAGGGAGATCTCCAAGCACAATAAATGCACTGTTGAAATGCAGTTTCGATTATATTATTATTATTATTATTATTATTATTATTAACCAAATTTGTCACTGGGCTATCCCCTTCCTCAAACAAACAACTTGACACTATCATGACATACAACCACTTTAATTTTAATATGCCAACACACCAATAATAACCAGATTATTGACAGGTGAAGCACAGCCAACATTAAAAACCATAAAACAACTGGGCAGCATGATAGACCACTCACCTCCTTCATGAACACGCTAAATAACTTCCGCTTCACTTATAGAAACTAGGCAGTGTATTAAACAAATTGCCACAAACCTATAGTGGCATCCTACTGCTCACTAACCTGGATTAGCTCTACCAGGCAGCTTGACACCACTCATCGGAGCCAATGACGGAGCCAACTGAGACACTGCAGGGAGGAGAGAAGGACCTACTCTCTTACACCACTACTAGGGACTTTCTTCCACCCACTAGGCTGCTGCACAGCTTGTTCCACCACCTGAATACCCCAGATCTATTTCCTAAGCAAATTTTGCACAAACAATGAAATATGCATATTGAACATGTCTAAACCAATGTCAATAAGATGTGCACCATTGCCACAAAACCAGGCCATATCCTTATCTGCAAAGTCCCAGTGTTCCATTACAAAAATGTTTAATGGCCCATTTGCCTTAGCTAGCCAATGGTTAATAAATATCCTAGTCACCTCCATCACTTTAAACCTATCTGCTCCTCTTCAAACCAACCTAGTCATTATGTCAGACCATATGACCTTAGTCCCTGAGAACCTCTGCACAACTAGTGACAAATCCCTCAATAAATAGGTAAGTAATCTCCTTTTAGGTATGTAACCAACATCATTACCTCCCAAATGTATAATTAACCCAGCTGGGTTACCAAACCTCTTATCCCCTCCAGTAATGTAACAAATGGCACCATAGCATACCTCTCACACCTTGCCACTGAACCTGCCAGTGTAATGGATCTAGACCCACGTTCGCTCAATCAGGACACACTTCCACTCTTCTAGCCACTCAGTAGTTAAAATAATAACCCAACATGACTGCCATTTTCTTTCCTGTGAAAGAAACCCATACAAGTAACATCTCACAGATCATATAATGTAAAATGCATATATATATTTATCTGTTTTTTAAAAAGCTTTATTGAATGTAACTCAAAACTGCCCCAGATCTCCACCTCCTTACTCTCTTAACACCTTCTACAGACTTGCTTTCCTCTGCCAAAACTAACATCCTACTTATTCTAAAAGAGTGTGTGGTGTAGTTATCTTCCACCCCACCCCTTGCACTCAGTGTCATCTGCACTCAAGACAAACCTCCAAGCATCCACTCTTTTCCCCTTCAAATCATGAAAAAAACAGTCCCCACCAACATCTTAGCATATGCCTACAGCCATTTTTTAGCCCCAGCTACCGGAGATAGCAAACATACTTCACTACGTGGCAGAAGAACCAGCTTGCCCACTCCCTCTTGGTCAGTTTTTGGATGATTTAACTACAACCACCAACAAACCTGATGCAATAATACAAACATCTTTCCACTTTACCTGACCTAGCAATGCACTGCCATGAGATGCTCCAATGTACATGAAACTGATAATGTGGCCCACAACATGTAATAAAGTGGTAACATGTCACCTTGTGTAATCCTGATAACAGTGCCAGCAACATATGCTTACCTAATGAAAGCCTTCTACGCCTTTTGTTGGCTACATCTTCTCCACACCTTTCTACCATCTTACTATATCCTCCAATCATTTCTAACCTCCTGTAAACCCCTCAATCTTGACACAGCACTCAGTGCTGCAAGCTGTACCCTCACCATCCTAACAGCCTCACCAACCATCCACCTTCCCAATAAAAACTGCAGCATTAAATTAATGGATCAACTTCTCAGATTTGATGGCAGACTAATAACAAACTGCTTGGAAACCATCAAAGCCTTACAGAAGCCATTCTATTTGTCATGCACTAGGGTTGCCAGATCAGACAACTGGCCATGCTTAATCTCAATCTCTCACACCTTCCCATGCAAAATAGTGCAGCTTACCTGAGCTACCAGCTGCCAAAACCTGCAACATTGAAAATGAAATGGACTATCAGCTAAAACAGTGAAATGGACAGGAATATGTTGAGATACAAATGAAAGGTTAATGGTTAAACAAAACAAAATGATCCTCCTGACTAATAACTGCACACATCTAGACTTTGCAGTCACCTACATCAAAACGTGAACCACTGTCAAGTTATCCAAATGGAATATCACCATCTTGTTCTAAAAGTCTTCCTCCCACATTACCAGTGATGCCCAAATCTGCATCAACACCAAGAAGGTGATATCTGTTCTCTGCACACTGTCCCACTCTTCTGACCATGCTTCATTGAACCTCCTGCCCCCAAAATAGCCACTCATACCTAGATTTTTTAAATTTATTTTATTTATGTATTTAACATTTGTTTGCTTGGAAAGTCTGACTGGGAACAAAGCCAATTTTCAGCGGAGGCCTGGGAGAAATATTCCAGATGCATGTCTTTGTAACTTTGGTATTTGCCATGTCTTTGTAGATCTTCTGCTGTGTCTGTAAACAGGTCCATATCTAGTGCTGCCACCAGGTCTTCTTGCCAAAAGAATTGAATGCAAACAAAATGCTTAAGATTACCTACCCTACCTTGGCTCTAATTCAAGCATTATAATATATATCATCATCTTTTTTTGGCTGTTCCCATTAGGGGTCGCCACAGCGGATCATCTGTTTCCATTTCTTCCTGACTCTGCATCATGCTCTTTCACACCAACCGCCTGCATGTCCTCTCTCACCACATCCATAAACCTTATCTTAGGCCTTCCTCTTTTCCTCTTACCTGGCAGTGCCATCCTTAGCATCCTTTTCCAAATATACCCAGCATCCCTCCTCACCACATGTCCAAACCAACGCAATCTCTCCTCTCTTGCTTTCTCCAAACTGTCCAATCTGAGCTGACCCTCTAATATACTGATTCCTAATCCTATCCATCCTAGTCACACCCAGTGCAAATCTTAACATCTTTAACTCTGCCACATCCAGCTCTGACTCCTGCCTTTTCGTCAATGCTACCGTCTCCAACCCATATAACATAGCTGGTCTCACTACCCTCTTGTAGACCTTCCCTTTCACTCTTACTGGTACCTGTCTATCACAAATCACTCCTGACACTCTTCTCCACCCATTCCACCCTGCCTGTACTCTCTTCTTCACCTCTCTTCCACACTCACCATTACTCTGAACTGTTGATCCCAAGTACTTAAACTCATCCACCTTTACCAACTCTACTCCCTGCATCCTCACCATTCCTCTACCTTCCCTCTCATTTACACACATATATTCTGTTTTAGCCCTGCTGACCTTCATTCCTCTCCTCTCTAAAGCATATCTCCATCTCTCCAGGGTCTCCTCAACCTGGTCCCTACTCTCACTACATATCACAATATCATCTGCAAACATCATAGTCCATGGGGCCTCCTGTCTAATCTCATCTGTCAACCTGTCCATCACCACTGCAAATAAGAAAGGGCTCAAAGCTGATCCTTGATGTAATCCCACCTCCACCTTAAACTTATCTGTCATGACCACCACAGTCCTCACCAATGTAAAACAACCCTTGTACATATCCTGTACCACTGTTACATACTTCTCTGCCACTCCCGACTTCCTCATACAATACCACAACTCCTCTCTAGGCATGCTGTCATATGCTTTCTCTAAGTCCACAAAGACACAATGCAACTCCTTCTGACCTTCTCTGTATTTCTCCAACAACACTCTCAGAGCAAATATTGCATCTGTAGTGCTCTTTCCTGACATGAAACCATACTGCTGATCACTAATCATCACCTCCCTTCTTAACCTAGCTTCCACTACTCTTTCCCATAACTTCAAGCTGTGACTGATCAGTTTTATCCCTCTGTAGTTACTGCAGCTCTGCACATCACCCTTATTCTTAAAGATAGGTACCAAAACACTTTTCTCCACTCCTCAGGCATCCTCTGACTTTCCAAAATTTCATTAAACAATCTGGTTAAAAATTCCACTGCCATTTCTCCTAAGCACCTCCATGCTTCCACTGGTATGTCATCTGGGCCAACAGCCTTTCCATTCTTCATCCTCTTCATAGCTGTCCTTACTACCTCCTTGCTAATCTGCTTCACTTCCTGATTCACTATCCCCACATCATCCAACCTTCTCTCTCTCTTTCTCTTCATTCATCAGCCCTTCAAAGTACTCTTTCCATCTACTCAACACACTCTCCTCACTTGTGAGTATATTTCCCTCACTGTCCTTTATCACCCTTACCTGCTGCACATCTTTCCCAGCTCTGTCCCTCTGTCTAGCCAATTGGTACAGGTCCTTTTCTCCCTCTTTAGTGTCCAATCTCTCATACAACTCTCTATATGCCTTATCCTTAACCTTCGCCACCTCTCTCTTTGTCATGCGCCTCATCTCCTTATACTCATGTCTGCTTTCTTCATCTCTTTGGCAATCCCACTTCCTCTTCACCAGCCTCTTCCTCTGTATACTCTCCTGTACTTCCTCATTCCACCACCATGTCTCCTTGTCCTCCTTCCTCTGTCCAGATGTCACACCAAGCACCTTCCTAGCAGTCTTCTTTACTAGCTCTGATGTAGTTACCCAGCTATTCGGTAACTCTTCATTGCCTCCCAGTGCCTGTCTTAACTCTTCCCTGAAATCCACCTCACAATCACCCTTTTTTAACTTCCACCATTTAATCCTTGGCACTACTTTCACACTCCTCCTCCGCTTCTTGATCACCAACATCATCCTGCAGACCACCTTTCTATGCTGCTTAACTACACTTTCCCCAGTCACCACTTTACAATCTCCAATCTCCTTCAGACTGGCCCTCCTACATAGGATATAATCCACCTGTGTGCATCTTCCTCCACTCTTGTATGTCACCCTATGCTCCTCCCTCTTCTTAATACGTATTCACCACAGCCATGTCCATCCTTTTCACAAAATCCACAATCATCTGACCTTCTGCATTCCTCTCCTTAACACCATACCTACCCATCACTTCCTCATCCCCTCTGTTCACTTCACCAACATGCCCATTGAAGTCCACTCCAACCACTAGTCTCTCCCCCTTGGGTACACTCACCACCACTTCATCCAACTCACTTCAAAATTTTTCTTTCTCATCCATCACACACCCAACTTGTGGAGCATATGCACTAACAACATTCATCATTACACCATCAATTTCAAGCTTCATAAACATCACTCTATCAGACACTCTCATCACCTCCAAAACACTCTTGGCATACTGTTTCATTAGGATAACCCCTACCCCATTTATTCTGCCATCCACACCATGATAGAACAATTTGAACCCGCCTCCTATACACTTGGCCTTACTTCCCTTCCATTTGGTCTCTTGCACGCACAATATATCAACCTTCCTTCTCTCCATCATATCAACTAGCTCTCTCCCTATACCAGTCATACTGCCAACATTCAATATATGGGTCCCTAAACCGAAATTTCAAAACTTCGAACATCATATGGCTGAGACCATATGATCTAACTTTTGAAAGTTCAAACATTTTGAATGGAGATCACTGTACAGGGTGGAACGGTAAATTTACCATTTTCCTCACTTTAGTGCAATCTTGGAGTCGGTATATTTAATTAGCAGGGATGTGGGGGACCAGCATAAAAAAAAAAACATAAAAAGAATATAATTTTTTTAATTTTAGTTTTGAAGTTTCAAAACTTCTGTTATATGGTCTCAGCTGTATGATGTCCTAATTTTTGAAACTTCTGTAGGCCAATAGGAACCCATCTGTCTATCTATCTATCTATCTATCTATCTATCTATCTATCTATCTATCTATCTATCTAAAATGCCAGGGTTTTGTGATATAAAAAAATGAGACCACAATAAATCATTTCAAAACTTTTCCAACCTTTAATGTGACCTATAACCTGTACAATTCAATTGAAAAACAAACAAATCTGTTAGGGGAAAAAATATAAAAAATAAAAAAAAAACATACAATACACTGGTTGCATAAGTGTGCAATAATTTGTTGTGTGTGTGCACCCTTAATGTAATATATTGTTTGATTTAATTACAGCATTCAGTCTTCTTGGGTACACACCTGCCATCAATTAAAGAGACTCTGATTAACTCTAAATAAAGCTCAGCTGTCCTAGTAGGATTTTCCTTACATTTACTGAGTTGCCTGCAACAGTAAAAGCCATGGTTCACAGAGAGCTTACAAAGCATCAAAGGGATCTCGTTGTTGAAAGGTATCAGTCAGGAGAAGGGTACAAAAAAACTTCCATGGCATTGGATATATCATGGAACACAGTGAAGACAGTCATCAAAAAATGGAGAAAATATGGGACAACAGTGACTTTGCAAAGAACTGGACGTCCCTCCAAAATTGATGAAAAGACAAGATGAAAACTGGTCAGGGAGGCTGCCAAGAGACCTACAGCAACAATGAAGGAGCTGCAGGAATTTCTTACAAGTACTGGTTGTGTACTACATGTGACAATAATCTCACGTATTCTCCATATGTCTGGACAATGGGGTAGGGTTGCAAGACGGAAGCCTTTTCTTACACAGAAAAAGATCCAGGCCCCATTAAAATTTGCAGTACAATACATCAAATGTTCCAAAAGCATGTGGGAAAATGAGTTATGGTCTGATGAGACCAAGGTTGAACTTTTTGGCCACAATTCCAAAAATTACGTTTGGCGCAAAAACAACACTTCACATCACCAAAAGAGCACCATCACCATGGTGAAGCATGATGGTGACCGTATCATGCTTTGGGGTTGCTTTTCTTCAGCTGAAACTGGGGCTTTAGTCAAGGTGGAGGGAATTATAAACAGTTCAAAATACCAGTCACTTTTGGCCCAAAACCTTCAGGCATCTGCTAGAAAGCTAAAGATGAAGAGGAATTTCACCTTTCAACATGAAAATGACCCCAAGCATACATCCATATTAACAAAAGAATGGCTTCACCAGAGGAAAATTAAAGTTTTGGAATGGCTCAGCCAGAGCCCAGACCTATATCCATCAGAAAATCTGTGGGGTGACCTGAGGAGGGTTATGCACAAGAGATGCCCTCACAATCTGACAGATTTGGAGTGCTTTTGCAAGGAAGAGTGGGCCAATACTGCCAAGTCAAGATGTCCCATGCCAATAGACTCCTACCCAAGAAGACTGAATGCTGTAATTAAATCAAAAGGTGCTTCAACAAAGTATTAGTTTAAAGGAGTGCACACACAATAAAGTATTAGTTTAAGGGTGTGCAGACTTATGAAACGAGCGTATTGTATGTTTTTTATTTTTTATATTTTTCCCCTAGCAGATTTGTTTGTTTTTCAATTGAATTATACAAGTTATAGGTCACATTAAAGGTGGGAAAAGTTTTGAAATGATTTATTGTGGTCTCAGTTGTTATCATTTTTTTATGACAAAAATCTGGTATTTTAACAGGGGTGTATAAACTTTTTATATCCACTGTATATACACATATATATATATATATATATATATATATATATATATATATATATATATATATATATATATATATATGGATCCCCTACACTACACCGACACACCACAAACCCGACAGCCAAAACGCTGACACCAAAACACTGAAACCACACAATACCGACACTCCACATTACTGAACACCATAACACCAACTCACAACACACACACAGCACAAGCACACCAAAAACCTTACAAACCTACACTAAACCTTACATACACAACTATCTATGCACTAACCTTAACCCAAACTCTAACCTTAAGGTCCGTCACTATTGCACACTTCCCTTACTCGCACCCTACCCCTAAAGTCCGTCACTATCAAACACTTACTTACCCTCACCCTTACCCTAAAGTCCGTCACTATTGCACACTTACCTTACTTGCACCCTAACCCTACAGTCTGTCACTAAGGCACACTTACCTTACCCACACCCTAACGTCTGTCAATATAGCATACTTACACAGTCATGCTCGTTTCGCATGTCAGTGTTTTCAGCATCGGGATTTCGAACTGTCGGTTATTTCCATTGTCTGTGTTTTCATCATCGGCATTTCGATCTGCCAGTGTTCTCAGGTAGACCCATATATATATAGGCTTAAAAAACTCAGCTTTGAACCGGCTAAGAACTTGTTGTATTCAACTGGACGTATAAGAGAATTTAAGTACCTTTATCTGCACTTTTTTTTTCAAAAAAATACAGTATTTAAATTGATTTTAACTGTGTTGCAGGAATATTAACTGAACTGGCAGTTAGTCAGTGTTTGCTGAATTTTGTTATTTGCTAGTAATTACAGGTGTGGGGGTAGTCACATTCTTTGATTTCCTGTCCTTGCCTATTTAAGTGGTACAGTGTGAAATATTTTCTGCTTAAAAACCTCAGCTTTGGTCAGCTAAGAACTTGCTGTATTCAACTGGACGTATAAGAGAATTTAAGTACTTTTATCTGCACTTTTTTTTTCAAAAAAATACAGTATTTAAATTGATTTTTAACTGTATTGCAGGAATATTAACTGAACTGCAAGTTAGTGTTTGCTGAATTTTGTTATTTGCTAGTAATTACAGGTGTGGGGGTAGCCACATTCTTTGATTTCCTGTCCTTGCCTATTTAAGTGGTACAGTGTGAAATATTTTCTGCTTAAAAACCTCAGCTTTGGCCGGCTAAGAACTTGCTGTATTCAACTGGATGTATAAGAGAATTTAAGTAACTTTATCTGCACTTTTATTTTCAAAAAAAATACAGTATTTAAATTGATTTTAACTGTGTTGCAGGAATATTAACTGAACTGGAAGTTAGTCAGTGTTTGCTGAATTTTTTATTTGCTAGTAATTACAGGTGTGGGGGTAGCCACATTCTTTGATTTCCTGTCCTTGCCTATTTAAGTGGTACAGTGTGAAATATTTTCTGCTTAAAAACCTCAGCTTTGGCCGGCTAAGAACTTGCTGTATTCAACTGGACGTATAAGAGAATTTAAGTACCTTTATCTGCACTTTTTTTCAAAAAATACAGTATTTAAATTGATTTTAACTGTGTTGCAGGAATATCAACTGAACTGGAAGTTAGTCAGTGTTTGCTGAATTTTGTTATTTGCTAGTAAATACAGGTGTGGGGGTAGCCACATTGTTTGATTTCCTGTCCTTTCCTATTTAAGTGGTACAGTGTGAAATATTTTCTGCTTAAAAACCTCAGCTTTGGCCGGCTAAGAACTTGCTGTATTCAACTGGACGTATAAGAGAATTTAAGTACCTTTATCTGCACTTTTTTTTTTTAAATACAGTATTTAAATTGATTTTCACTGTGTTGCAGGAATATTAACTGAACTGGAAGTTAGTCAGTGTTTGCTGAATTTTGTTATTTGCTAGTAATTACAGGTGTGGGGGTAGCCACATTCTTTGATTTCCTGTCCTTGCCTATTTAAGTGGTACAGTGTGAAATATTTTCTGCTTAAAAACCTCAGCTTTGGCCGGCTAAGAACTTGCTGTATTCAACTGGATGTATAAGAGAATTTAAGTACCTTTATCTGCACTTTTTTTTAAAAATACAGTATTTAAATTGATTTTCACTGTGTTGCAGGAATATTAACTGAACTGGAAGTTAGTCAGTGTTTGCTGAATTTTGTTATTTGCTAGTAATTACAGGTGTGGGGGTAGCCACATTCTTTGATTTCCTGTCCTTGCCTATTTAAGTGGTACAGTGTGAAATATTTTCTGCTTAAAAACCTCAGCTTTGGCCGGCTAAGAACTTGCTGTATTCAACTGGACGTATAAGAGAATTTAAGTACCTTTATCTGCACTTTGTTTTTCAAGAAAATACAGTATTTAAATTGATTTTAACTGTGTTGCAGGAATATTAATTGAACTGGAAGTTAGTCAGTGTTTGCTGAATTTTGTTATTTGCTAGTAATTACAGGTGTGGGGTAGCCACATTCTTTGATTTCCTGTCCTTGCCTATTTAAGTGGTACAGTGTGAAATATTTTCTGCTTAAAAACCTCAGCTTTGGCCGGCTAAGAACTTGCTGTATTCAACTAAACGTATAAAAGAATTTAAGAACCTTTATCTGCACTTTTTTTTTCAAAAAATACAGTATTTAAATTGATTTTAACTGTGTTGCAGGAATATTAACTGAACTGGAAGTTAGTCAGTGTTTGCTGAATTTTGTTATTTGCTAGTAATTACAGGTGTGGGGGTAGCCACATTCTTTGATTTCCTGTCCTTGCCTATTTAAGTGGTACAGTGTGAAATATTTTCTGCTTAAAACCTCAGCTTTGGCTGGCTAAGAACTTGCTGTATTCAACTGGACGTATAAGAGAATTTAAGTACCTTTATCTGCACTTTTTTTCAAAAAATACAGTATTTAAATTGATTTTAACTGTGTTGCAGGAATATTAACTGAACTGGAAGTTAGTCAGTGTTTGCTGAATTTTGTTATTTGCTAGTAATTACAGGTGTGGGGGTAGCCACATTCTTTGATTTCCTGTCCTTGCCTATTTAAGTGGTACAGTGTGAAATATTTTCTGCTTAAAAACCTCAGCTTTGGCTGGCTAAGAACTTGCTGTATTCAACTGGACGTATAAGAGAATTTAAGTACCTTTATCTGCACTTTTTTTTCAAAAAATACAGTATTTAAATTGATTTTAACTGTGTTGCAGGAATATTAACTGAACTGGAAGTTAGTCAGTGTTTGCTGAATTTTGTTATTTGCTAGTAATTACAGGTGTGGGGGTAGCCACATTCTTTGATTTCCTGTCCTTGCCTATTTAAGTGGTACAGTGTGAAATATTTTCTGCTTAAAAACCTCAGCTTTGGCCGGCTAAGAACTTGCTGTATTCAACTGGACGTATAAGAGAATTTAAGTACCTTTATCTGCACTTTTTTTCAAAAAATACAGTATTTAAATTGATTTTAACTGTGTTGCAGGAATATTAACTGAACTGGAAGTTAGTCAGTGTTTGCTGAATTTTGTTATTTGCTAGTAATTACAGGTGTGGGGGTAGCCACATTCTTTGATTTCCTGTCCTTGCCTATTTAAGTGGTACAGTGTGAAATATTTTCTGCTTAAAACCTCAGCTTTGGCCGGCTAAGAACTTGCTGTATTCAACTGGACGTATAAGAGAATTTAAGTACCTTTATCTGCACTTTTTTTCAAAAAATACAGTATTTAAATTGATTTTAACTGTGTTGCAGGAATATTAACTGAACTGGAAGTTAGTCAGTGTTTGCTGAATTTTGTTATTTGCTAGTAATTACAGGTGTGGGGTAGCCACATTCTTTGATTTCCTGTCCTTGCCTATTTAAGTGGTACAGTGTGAAATATTTTCTGCTTAAAAACCTCAGCTTTGGCCGGCTAAGAACTTGCTGTATTCAACTGGACGTATAAGAGAATTTAAGTACCTTTATCTGCACTTTTTTTCAAAAAATACAGTATTTAAATTGATTTTAACTGTGTTGCAGGAATATTAACTGAACTGGAAGTTAGTCAGTGTTTGCTGAATTTTGTTATTTGCTAGTAATTACAGGTGTGGGGGTAGCCACATTCTTTGATTTCCTGTCCTTGCCTATTTAAGTGGTACAGTGTGAAATATTTTCTGCTTAAAAACCTCAGCTTTGGCTGGCTAAGAACTTGCTGTATTCAACTGGATGTATAAGAGAATTTAAGTACCTTTATCTGCACTTTTTTTTCAAAAAATACAGTATTTAAATTGATTTTAACTGTGTTGCAGGAATATTAACTGAACTGGAAGTTAGTCAGTGTTTGCTGAATTTTGTTATTTGCTAGTAATTACAGGTGTGGGGGTAGCCACATTCTTTGATTTCCTGTCCTTGCCTATTTAAGTGGTACAGTGTGAAATATTTTCTGCTTAAAACCTCAGCTTTGGCCGGCTAAGAACTTGCTGTATTCAACTGGACGTATAAGAGAATTTAAGTACCTTTATCTGCACTTTGTTTTTCAAGAAAATACAGTATTTAAATTGATTTTAACTGTGTTGCAGGAATATTAATTGAACTGGAAGTTAGTCAGTGTTTGCTGAATTTTGTTATTTGCTAGTAATTACAGGTGTGGGGTAGCCACATTCTTTGATTTCCTGTCCTTGCCTATTTAAGTGGTACAGTGTGAAATATTTTCTGCTTAAAAACCTCAGCTTTGGCCGGCTAAGAACTTGCTGTATTCAACTGGACGTATAAGAGAATTTAAGTACCTTTATCTGCACTTTTTTTTCAAAAATTACAGTATTTAAATTGATTTTAACTGTGTTGCAGGAATATTAACTGAACTGGAAGTTAGTCAGTGTTTGCTGAATTTTGTTATTTGCTAGTAATTACAGGTGTGGGGGTAGCCACATTCTTTGATTTCCTGTCCTTGCCTATTTAAGTGGTACAGTGTGAAATATTTTCTGCTTAAAACCTCAGCTTTGGCTGGCTAAGAACTTGCTGTATTCAACTGGACGTATAAGAGAATTTAAGTACCTTTATCTGCACCTTTTTTTTCAAAAAATACAGTATTTAAATTGATTTTAACTGTGTTGCAGGAATATTAACTGAACTGGAAGTTAGTCAGTGTTTGCTGAATTTTGTTATTTGCTAGTAATTACAGGTGTGGTGGTAGCCACATTCTTTGATTTCCTGTCCTTGTTTATTTAAGTGGTACAGTGTGAAATATTTTCTGCTTAAAAACCTCAGCTTTGGCGGCTAAGAACTTGCTGTATTCAACTGGACGTATAAGAGAATTTAAGTACCTTTATCTGCACTTTTTTTTCAAAAAATACAGTATTTAAATTGATTTTAACTGTGTTGCAGGAATATTAACTGAACTGGAAGTTAGTCAGTGTTTGCTGAATTTTGTTATTTGCTAGTAATTACAGGTGTGGGGTAGCCACATTCTTTGATTTCCTGTCCTTGCCTATTTAAGTGGTACAGTGTGAAATATTTTCTGCTTAAAAACCTCAGCTTTGGCCGGCTAAGAACTTGCTGTATTCAACTGGACGTATAAGAGAATTTAAGTACCTTTATCTGCACTTTTTTTTTCAAAAATACAGTATTTAAATTGATTTTAACTGTGTTGCAGGAATATTAACTGAACTGGAAGTTAGTCAGTGTTTGCTGAATTTTGTTATTTGCTAGTAATTACAGGTGTGGGGGTAGCCACATTCTTTGATTTCCTGTCCTTGCCTATTTAAGTGGTACAGTGTGAAATATTTTCTGCTTAAAAACCTCAGCTTTGGCCGGCTAAGAACTTGCTGTATTCAACTGGACGTATAAGAGAATTTAAGTACCTTTATCTGCACTTTTTTTCAAAAAAATACAGTATTTAAATTGATTTTAACTGTGTTGCAGGAATATTAACTGAACTGGAAGTTAGTCAGTGTTTGCTGAATTTTGTTATTTGCTAGTAATTACAGGTGTGGGGTAGCCACATTCTTTGATTTCCTGTCCTTGCCTATTTAAGTGGTACAGTGTGAAATATTTTCTGCTTAAAAACCTCAGCTTTGGCCGGCTAAGAACTTGCTGTATTCAACTGGACGTATAAGAGAATTTAAGTACCTTTATCTGCACTTTTTTTTCAAAAAATACAGTATTTAAATTGATTTTAACTGTGTTGCAGGAATATTAACTGAACTGGAAGTTAGTCAGTGTTTGCTGAATTTTGTTATTTGCTAGTAATTACAGGTGTGGGGTAGCCACATTCTTTGATTTCCTGTCCTTGCCTATTTAAGTGGTACAGTGTGAAATATTTTCTGCTTAAAACCTCAGCTTTGGCTGGCTAAGAACTTGCTGTATTCAACTGGACGTATAAGAGAATTTAAGTACCTTTATCTGCACTTTTTTTCAAAAAATACAGTATTTAAATTGATTTTAACTGTGTTGCAGGAATATTAACTGAACTGGAAGTTAGTCAGTGTTTGCTGAATTTTGTTATTTGCTAGTAATTACAGGTGTGGGGGTAGCCACATTCTTTGATTTCCTGTCCTTGCCTATTTAAGTGGTACAGTGTGAAATATTTTCTGCTTAAAAACCTCAGCTTTGGCCGGCTAAGAACTTGCTGTATTCAACTGGACGTATAAGAGAATTTAAGTACCTTTATCTGCACTTTTTTTCAAAAAATACAGTATTTAAATTGATTTTAACTGTGTTGCAGGAATATTAACTGAACTGGAAGTTAGTCAGTGTTTGCTGAATTTTGTTATTTGCTAGTAATTACAGGTGTGGGGTAGCCACATTCTTTGATTTCCTGTCCTTGCCTATTTAAGTGGTACAGTGTGAAATATTTTCTGCTTAAAAACCTCAGCTTTGGCCGGCTAAGAACTTGCTGTATTCAACTGGACGTATAAGAGAATTTAAGTACCTTTATCTGCACTTTTTTTTCAAAAAATACAGTATTTAAATTGATTTTAACTGTGTTGCAGGAATATTAACTGAACTGGAAGTTAGTCAGTGTTTGCTGAATTTTGTTATTTGCTAGTAATTACAGGTGTGGGGTAGCCACATTCTTTGATTTCCTGTCCTTGCCTATTTAAGTGGTACAGTGTGAAATATTTTCTGCTTAAAAACCTCAGCTTTGGCCGGCTAAGAACTTGCTGTATTCAACTGGACGTATAAGAGAATTTAAGTACCTTTATCTGCACTTTTTTTCAAAAAATACAGTATTTAAATTGATTTTAACTGTGTTGCAGGAATATTAACTGAACTGGAAGTTAGTCAGTGTTTGCTGAATTTTGTTATTTGCTAGTAATTACAGGTGTGGGGTAGCCACATTCTTTGATTTCCTGTCCTTGCCTATTTAAGTGGTACAGTGTGAAATATTTTCTGCTTAAAACCTCAGCTTTGGCCGGCTAAGAACTTGCTGTATTCAACTGGACGTATAAGAGAATTTAAGTACCTTTATCTGCACTTTTTTTTCAAAAAAATACAGTATTTAAATTGATTTTAACTGTGTTGCAGGAATATTAACTGAACTGGAAGTTAGTCAGTGTTTGCTGAATTTTGTTATTTGCTAGTAATTACAGGTGTGGGGTAGCCACATTCTTTGATTTCCTGTCCTTGCCTATTTAAGTGGTACAGTGTGAAATATTTTCTGCTTAATAACCTCAGCTTTGGCTGGCTAAGAACTTGCTGTATTCAACTGGACGTATAAGAGAATTTAAGTACCTTTATCTGCACTTTTTTTCCCAAAAAAATACAGTATTTAAATTGATTTTAACTGTGTTGCAGGAATATTAACTGAACTGGAAGTTAGTCAGTGTTTGCTGAATTTTGTTATTTGCTAGTAATTACAGGTGTGGGGGTAGCCACATTCTTTGATTTCCTGTCCTTGCCTATTTAAGTGGTACAGTGTGAAATATTTTCTGCTGAAGAACCTCAGCTTTGGCCGGCTAAGAACTTGCTGTATTCAACTGGACGTATAAGAGAATTTAAGTACCTTTATCTGCACTTTGTTTTTCAAGAAAATACAGTATTTAAATTGATTTTAACTGTGTTGCAGGAATATTAATTGAACTGGAAGTTAGTCAGTGTTTGCTGAATTTTGTTATTTGCTAGTAATTACATGTGTTGGGGTAGCCACATTCTTTGATTTCCTGTCCTTGCCTATTTAAGTGGTACAGTGTGAAATATTTTCTGCTTAAAAACCTCAGCTTTGGCCGGCTAAGAACTTGCTGTATTCAACTGGACGTATAAGAGAATTTAAGTACCTTTATCTGCACTTTTTTTCAAAAAAATACAGTATTTAAATTGATTTTAACTGTGTTGCAGGAATATTAACTGAACTGGAAGTTAGTCAGTGTTTGCTGAATTTTGTTATTTGCTAGTAATTACAGGTGTGGGGGTAGCCACATTCTTTGATTTCCTGTCCTTGCCTATTTAAGTGGTACAGTGTGAAATATTTTCTGCTTAAAAACCTCAGCTTTGGCCGGCTAAGAACTTGCTGTATTCAACTGGACGTATAAGAGAATTTAAGTACCTTTATCTGCACTTTTTTTCAAAAAATACAGTATTTAAATTGATTTTAACTGTGTTGCAGGAATATTAACTGAACTGGAAGTTAGTCAGTGTTTGCTGAATTTTGTTATTTGCTAGTAATTACAGGTGTGGGGTAGCCACATTCTTTGATTTCCTGTCCTTGCCTATTTAAGTGGTACAGTGTGAAATATTTTCTGCTTAAAACCTCAGCTTTGGCTGGCTAAGAACTTGCTGTATTCAACTGGACGTATAAGAGAATTTAAGTACCTTTATCTGCACTTTTTTTCAAAAAATACAGTATTTAAATTGATTTTAACTGTGTTGCAGGAATATTAACTGAACTGGAAGTTAGTCAGTGTTTGCTGAATTTTGTTATTTGCTAGTAATTACAGGTGTGGGGGTAGCCACATTCTTTGATTTCCTGTCCTTGCCTATTTAAGTGGTACAGTGTGAAATATTTTCTGCTTAAAACCTCAGCTTTGGCCGGCTAAGAACTTGCTGTATTCAACTGGACGTATAAGAGAATTTAAGTACCTTTATCTGCACTTTTTTTTCAAAAAATACAGTATTTAAATTGATTTTAACTGTGTTGCAGGAATATTAACTGAACTGGAAGTTAGTCAGTGTTTGCTGAATTTTGTTATTTGCTAGTAATTACAGGTGTGGGGTAGCCACATTCTTTGATTTCCTGTCCTTGCCTATTTAAGTGGTACAGTGTGAAATATTTTCTGCTTAAAACCTCAGCTTTGGCCGGCTAAGAACTTGCTGTATTCAACTGGACGTATAAGAGAATTTAAGTACCTTTATCTGCACTTTTTTTCAAAAAAATACAGTATTTAAATTGATTTTAACTGTGTTGCAGGAATATTAACTGAACTGGAAGTTAGTCAGTGTTTGCTGAATTTTGTTATTTGCTAGTAATTACAGGTGTGGGGTAGCCACATTCTTTGATTTCCTGTCCTTGCCTATTTAAGTGGTACAGTGTGAAATATTTTCTGCTTAAAAACCTCAGCTTTGGCCGGCTAAGAACTTGCTGTATTCAACTGGACGTATAAGAGAATTTAAGTACCTTTATCTGCACTTTTTTCAAAAAAATACAGTATTTAAATTGATTTTAACTGTGTTGCAGGAATATTAACTGAACTGGAAGTTAGTCAGTGTTTGCTGAATTTTGTTATTTGCTAGTAATTACAGGTGTGGGGGTAGCCACATTCTTTGATTTCCTGTCCTTGCCTATTTAAGTGGTACAGTGTGAAATATTTTCTGCTTAAAAACCTCAGCTTTGGCCGGCTAAGAACTTGCTGTATTCAACTGGACGTATAAGAGAATTTAAGTACCTTTATCTGCACTTTTTTTTCAAAAAATACAGTATTTAAATTGATTTTAACTGTGTTGCAGGAATATTAACTGAACTGGAAGTTAGTCAGTGTTTGCTGAATTTTGTTATTTGCTAGTAATTACAGGTGTGGGGTAGCCACATTCTTTGATTTCCTGTCCTTGCCTATTTAAGTGGTACAGTGTGAAATATTTTCTGCTTAAAAACCTCAGCTTTGGCCGGCTAAGAACTTGCTGTATTCAACTGGACGTATAAGAGAATTTAAGTACCTTTATCTGCACTTTTTTTCAAAAAAATACAGTATTTAAATTGATTTTAACTGTGTTGCAGGAATATTAACTGAACTGGAAGTTAGTCAGTGTTTGCTGAATTTTGTTATTTGCTAGTAATTACAGGTGTGGGGTAGCCACATTCTTTGATTTCCTGTCCTTGCCTATTTAAGTGGTACAGTGTGAAATATTTTCTGCTTAAAAACCTCAGCTTTGGCCGGCAAAGAACTTGCTGTATTCAACTGGACGTATAAGAGAATTTAAGTACCTTTATCTGCACTTTTTTTCAAAAAAATACAGTATTTAAATTGATTTTAACTGTGTTGCAGGAATATTAACTGAACTGGAAGTTAGTCAGTGTTTGCTGAATTTTGTTATTTGCTAGTAATTACAGGTGTGGGGGTAGCCACATTCTTTGATTTCCTGTCCTTGCCTATTTAAGTGGTACAGTGTGAAATATTTTCTGCTTAAAAACCTCAGCTTTGGCCGGCTAAGAACTTGCTGTATTCAACTGGACGTATAAGAGAATTTAAGTACCTTTATCTGCACTTTTTTTCAAAAAATACAGTATTTAAATTGATTTTAACTGTGTTGCAGGAATATTAACTGAACTGGAAGTTAGTCAGTGTTTGCTGAATTTTGTTATTTGCTAGTAATTACAGGTGTGGGGTAGCCACATTCTTTGATTTCCTGTCCTTGCCTATTTAAGTGGTACAGTGTGAAATATTTTCTGCTTAAAACCTCAGCTTTGGCCGGCTAAGAACTTGCTGTATTCAACTGGACGTATAAGAGAATTTAAGTACCTTTATCTGCACTTTTTTTTTCAAAAAAATACAGTATTTAAATTGATTTTAACTGTGTTGCAGGAATATTAACTGAACTGGAAGTTAGTCAGTGTTTGCTGAATTTTGTTATTTGCTAGTAATTACAGGTGTGGGGGTAGCCACATTCTTTGATTTCCTGTCCTTGCCTATTTAAGTGGTACAGTGTGAAATATTTTCTGCTTAAAACCTCAGCTTTGGCCGACTAAGAACTTGATGTATTCAACTAAACGTATAAGAGAATTTAAGTACCTTCATCTACACTTTTCTTTTCAAAAAAAATACAGTATTTAAATTGATTTTAACTGTGTTGCAGGAATATTAACTGAACTGGAAGTTTTGACTCTGCTCTTCAGTTAGTCCCACCCACCCTCCCTGTTTTTGTTTTGGTGTTAATCTTAGTGGCCTTGAAACTGCCCGCCCCTCTTGTAAATTTGTGTTTGGATACTCCTTCTGGGCCCATCTCATTTGCTCACTCAACTGAGTGCAGTGAGATCATATTCTGATTTCAGGCACACCTACTGTGTACAAGGAGAGCATCTGGGAAACAGAATAAAAAATGTAAGCTTGTTTCCTGCCTTTCCTGTTAAGTGGTATAGACTATTTGTAGGCTTCTGAGCCTCCAAGCCCTTCTGTGTTGGAGGGAAGCCTTCTAGCTTAGTTTTTTTTTCTTATAACTAGCCAGTTTTCTAGTTTCAGCACTCAAATCTGTTTCTTTGATCTCAGCACTTGTTCAAAAAAAAATTTTTTTTCATCTGCTTTTACTGTACTTGTGTTTCTACCTACTTTATTTTACTGTTGCATCATCTTAAAAGTACTCAACTGTATTTATTACTGCTTGGTGTAACTCATTCTAAGCCTTTTGGTTTAACCACTTGGGCTTCGGACCAGTTGTTTTGCACTGAGAGGGTTTGTGGTCTGCACTGTAGTAGCAGAACAGGTAGTTTACATCCTTCTAGGTTGGGAACTGCTGACTGAGGGCTCAGTGTTGTTATTCTAAAAGTGTATTAATTCTGGTTTAAGCACTTGGGCTTTCATGCCAGTTATTTTACATTAAGAGGGTTAGTGGTCTGCACTCTTGTGGGAGGAGAGGCTGGACTCTACCCTTCTGAGCTGGGAATTTCTGGTTAAAGGCTTATAGTGCATGCATATCTGAACTGCTTCTTACTGAAGTTGGTGCGCCTTGTTTGCTGTGGCATAGACTGGATTCGGGCCTGCTGGATCTAGCTTTGTTTGTGTAACTTGAGCACTAATCCAGGCATTCGCTAAAGTATTCAATTGTATTTATTACTGCTTGGTAGTAACTTGATTAAAGTGTAGCTATCATTCTATGTCTTTTGGATTAAGCACTTGGGCTTCAGACCAGTTGTTTTACATTAGGAAGGTTTGTGGCATGCACTGTGGTGGCAAGACAGGTAGCTTTCATCCTTCTAAGTTGGGAACTAATGATTGAGAGCCCAGTGTCTGTTATTCTTAAAGTGTATTAGTTCTGGTTTAAGCACTTGGGCTTCAGGCCAGTTATTTTACATTAAGAAGGTTCGTGGTCTGCACTCTTGTGGGAGAAGAGGCTGGACTCTGCCCTTCTGAGCTGGGAATTTCTGGTTAAAGGTTTATAGTGCCTGAATATTTGAACTGTATCTTACTGAAATTGGTACACCTTGTTTGCTGTAGCATATACTAGATCCAGGCCTGCTGAATCTAGCTTTGTTTATATGCTTATTGTTTGTTTGCTTGTTATTTCCCTGGAACGCTAATTCCACAGCTTCTCAGTGCTTCTGTGGATCACTAGTGATATCTGCATTGCTTACTGTACTTATTTCCTTGTTTCACTTGAATGAAAGTTACTGTTTGTCATTTTTGCATTTAAGTTACCTGTAACACATTGCACTTAAGTTACCTGGCACTTGCTCACTAAAGCAATTATATAAGTCAGCACTAAAAATTAAAAGCACTACACCCTCACTCCCCACTGGCCCTTGTTTTCAATTATTAAAGAATTCCCAATATTATTCTAGCATGTCCAAAGGTCAGTTGTCAATCTCCTCTCCGGTCCAGCTGGTGAATCTGGGAATCTTGAGGCAATGTTACAACTGCCTCATGTACACAGACAACCCTCTCCTCCTCCCAACAAATTCCAACACATGTGAGAGATACAACCATATAGCCAAACTGGAGGCTAAGCTCTCTCAACTCAGTACTGGCATAACCAGTCAGGAGGAGAAGGAAACCACACTCACTACAATTCCAGTCTCACATAGACCTACCACGACAGCAAACCAAACATATAATCACACAAAAACTTACTCGGAGGTTCTAAATAAAGATCTGCCTAAGCAGCAGAGACCTCCAAAGCAGACACCCAAGCAACCGCTACCCCAAAACAAAACACGTGCAACACATATCTCACAAAGCCAGTGTGCTGAACAGTCACAGCCCTTAAGACTAAACAACACACCTGATACACTTGTAATAGGTGACTCTATCGTCAGGCACACTGACGTCCCGCTCACCAGGCTGAACAAGGAGTGGGTCACGGTGAGCAGCCTGTCGGGTGTTAGGATCCGCCACATAACACAAGCACTCAGGTCACTCCAAGGCAAGTACAAATATGACTCAGTCATTGTCCATGCTGGTGTGAATGACGTGAGACGTACCTCCCTGGACTACATGAAAAGAGACATAAAGGAGCTCTCTGAGCATGTAGCCCAGGCCGGTATGACCCTGACCTTGAGTAGCATCTTACCCTCACCAAGAATGATGCCACAATATGAAGACAAGATGATCAATTTCAACAATTGGCTTAAGTACTGGTGTCATTCAAAGGGGGTCCAATGCCTGTCAGCTTGGGATGATATGCTCGACAAGCCACGATGCTTCGCTAGGGACGGCTTGCACCTTTCACCCCTGGGCTTTCAGATATTGGCAAAGGCTCTTGCTACCCCCATAGTGCCTTTTTTAGGCAAGGCTCAAAAGACAAACCCACCTCCATAGGTTTCACAAGGGATAAGAAGAGTAATGCTACTCAAACGCCAGAAGTCTAAACCTCAAGATGCACGCACTCAAAACTCTCCTTAGCATGGAGAACATTGATATCTGTGCAGTAACAGAAACCTGGTTCAGGGCTCCCGAGAGCACCCCAGCACTACCAGGTTATACCTCATACCATGCTTTTCGGCCCCAAAACTTGGACCAAACCACAAAAGGAGAGGGAGTATCAATATTCATCAAAGATACCCACACCTCCAGGTTGGTGGCAAAGCACGAAGCATCAGAGACTATCCATGTGCAACTAACAGTGGGTAAAACTGCCTTCCAGTTTATAGCCTGCTACAGACCACCCTCCCAAACCCAGGAACCCCACTCGGCCTTCCTGAGAACACTGGAAAATATGAAGGTCTCTCCAAACACCATTATATTGGGCGACTTCAACTACCCAAACATAGACTGGGAGCATTACTCTAGCTTCAACACCCTAGCCCAAAGGTTCCTAGAATTTATAAACTGAAATGCTATGGAACAGCTTGTTACCACTCCCACAAGAGGGGAAAACATACTGGACCTGATCATCACCAACATGGTTACTCTATGCTCCAGACCAGAAGTGTATCCCTCAATGGTAAGATCAGACCATAAACTAATCTTACTGGATATTCACATCCAGACCCCACCCCCTGCCCAGAAAACCACAGTGAAAAACTTCTCTAAAGAAAATTTCACACTCCTCAAAACCGAGGTGGAATCCTTCAAAGCCCCCGGGCCTGTGGAAAATACGGCCCAGACCACAGAATCCTTTATAAACACATTTTATGAACACCTTCAGGAATGCATGGATCATGCGATCCTAAATAAAACCAAGACCCAATCCTCCAAAAGCAGATGTCCTGTCTGGTGGACCCCAGCCATAAACAAACTATACAATAGAAGGAGGAAGCTACTAAATAATAGAGCAAAATCCCAAAAAGGGAAGGTATCACTGATCAGTATTAGCAAAAAACTACGGGCACTCATAAAATTGTCTAAGGCCAGCTTCGAGAGAAAAATTGCACAGAACACTAAGGATAATCACAAGGCTTCCTTTAGTTATGTTAGGAACCTGGGTGGTAATTCCCAGATATGCTCAGAATTAGTCCAAAATGACAAAAAATACACTGAACCCACAGACATTGCCAACATCCTAGCTGACAGGCTCAGCACAACCCCCCCCCACCAAAAGGGCAAATATCTATCCCAGCATAGTGCTGCCCCCCTGACATCTCAGATGCTCAGGTAAGAGCCGCCCTCTCCAAAGCAAAAAACACAGCATCAATGGGACCAGACGGTATCCCGGGCTGCGTCCTACATGAACTCCAAGAAGAGCTAAATCCAAACATAAAACTACTGTTCAATCTCAGCCTTACTACAGGATATGTGCCCAAAGAGTGGCGTACAGCAACAGTTGTCCCTCTCCATAAAGGTGGTGCCTCAACGGATCCTGGAAACTATCGCCCCATAAGCCTGACTAGCTTGGTCTGCAAAGCTATGGAAAGGATCATCATGGACCTCATAAATAAAGATATTGGGGACCTACAGACACTGGATCCTACCCAGTTCGGCTTTGTTAAGGGCAGATCCTGCCTCTTAAACCTGGTTGATTTCTTTGAAACAGTCACCAAGGCCATTGACGAGGGGAAGGTGGTCCACACAGCCTACCTGGCCCTCGCAAAAGCCTTCGATACAATACCCCACTCGGGCATTATAGATAAGCTCACCAGCTTAAATATAAACCCCTATGTCACTAGATGGATTGCAAACTGGCTCAAGGACAGAACCCACATGGTTAGAATTGCTGGAGCCATGTCAGACTCCAAACCAGTTACAAGTGGTGTCCCACAAGGCTCAGTCCTGGGACCTCTCTTGTTCGGTATATATTTCTCGGAGGTACAGGCCAACACGGAAGGACTGTGACTGACCAAGTTCGCAGATGACTGCAAACTGGCGCCATAATCGACTCTCCAGCCGACACAAGCATCCTCCAAAAGGGCCTCATAGAAACAGACATCTGGTGCCAGAGCCATGGCCTCAAGCTAAATGCCAAAAAGTGTATAGTCATCCCCTTTGGCAAAAACAAAGTGCCCACAAATTACCACATAGGTGTTAATCCATTAAGTACAGAAGAAGTAATTAGGGACCTGGGGACCCAAGTTGATAGCAATCTCTCATTTGACAACCACGTGGCCAAAGTGGTTAGAAAAACATTTTCTATAGCCTACCTAATCATGAAGGGATTCACATCTAGATCAGGGGAGGTCATCGTGCCTCTTTACTCATCCCTCATCAGGCCCATAATTGAGTACAATGCCCCTTTGGGATGTACCTTACCAGACACCTGCAGCAACTGGAAAGACCCCAAAAGTACCTCACCAAGAGGATCAAAGGGCTCAAACAAATGCCATATGCTGCCCGGTTACAGAAACTCCAGCTCTACTCAGTGGCATACCACCTGTTCAGAGGCGATCTGTGCCTGACGTATAAAGCCATGTCCAACCCAGAATTAATGGACATGCTGCACCTCAGAAAATCCAAATCCCATCGAGCTACGCGCTCGAGAGACTTGAACCTCAGCACTGAAATAAATAGGACATGCTGGAGGGACAGATTCATAACCCAGAGGCTCCCTTCACTCTGGAATAAAATCTCAGTCCAGGTTAGGCAGAGTCCCTCATTGACTCTCTTCAAGAGGAATCTTGATGAGTGGATGGGAGATCATAGGTTTACCCTGGGTATCACTTCTGTGTCACTGTTAGACAGAGGCACAGTATACTAACCTCGAAAAAGGGCATAGCAAAATAAATTTAAAATGGGTGGCGAAAGCCAAACACATTCTGGCTAGGCTTATAAATGCCCTAGGGAGTATGAACCTATAAACATATATATATATATCTATATATATATATACATATATATATATACATATATATATATATATATATATATATATATATATATATATATATATATATATATATATATATGTGTATATAGGTGCAGTGGTACAGCAGTTAGTATTGTCACCTCACAGGCAGGGGTGCCTCTTTTCAGAGTCTGCATTGTCTTCCCTGTATTCTTGTGGGTTTCTTCTGGATACTCCGGTTTCCTCCCACATTCCAAAGATGTGCGCCTGGAGTGTTTTTCCCCATGGCTCCACTGAAAATGGGTTCAGTCCCAGTCAGACTTTCCCTGTAAACAAATGTTAAATAAATAAAGAATTAACTAAATAAATATGTATGTGTGTGTGTGTGTGTGTGTGTGTGTGTGTGTGTGTGTGTGTGTGTGTGTGTGTGTGTATATATATATATATATATATATATATATATATATATATATATATATATATATCGAAAAAATCCCTGGTGTAGAACAAAGTCCCCAGTGATATTCCGAATAGTCAAACCAAAAGAAAAGGAAGGTAGAATGCACTGTTTATCACGTAATGTACTGTAAAAAATCCAACTTCAGGCGATGTATAAAAACAACGGTTCTTTATTGGAGTGAGCGCTTTCGCGGTGTAACACACACACACCGCTTCTTCAGACAAAGAAAACTATGACCATCTTGTATTAAGTAGTGAAGCAATTACATCAATTAATTACTTAAACTCTAAACAGCTGAGCCATTAAGTAGCACCTAAAGAATTAAAGATGTATTGTCTCCCAAAGTGTTTGAATATTAAAACACACTGAAAGAACCTCCATTTCACTAACATACAATAATGCAGTTTTTAAAAACATATATAAAAATATATAAAAAAACGAAACATATAATGTTAAGTATAAAATAATATGAACAATTGGGACTAAAATACTAAAATGAATTGTATATTATAATATGCCACTAACTCATAGAAATACTACTTGCAGAACCTCACAGCATAGATACATAGAATATGTACTCCCTATAAAATTGAAATGAACTACGGAGCTGTGAACAGCATCAAACCCTTGATGATATGTCTCAAAATACCTATAATGAAACACTGACAAACCGCCTGTGTGACAAAAAATTGTATAAATGTGCAACTATAGGACCTAAACAAATCCTGATATCTGAATGCAGTTTCCTACCTAACCAATAAAACTGTAGCTTAATGAAATAAATAGATGAATGTGAATCACAAGAATACAAAAAAACCTAGAATAACTATTAATGGCCAAGACCAATGTGAACTGTTCAATGTAATCAGACAAACTATAACTAAAACTGAAAAATGACATAGTAATCACTATAGTTGATAAAACTACAAAAACAGGACAAAGGAGCCAACAAGGCATAGCATGAATGTATATAGTGCATGCTCAATGATACAAACAAATGAGCACATTTATTAATGAAGATATATATGAAAATAAGATGTATGTAAAAGTTCTAATTTTATTTTATTTCAATTTTTAGGTCCTATAGTTGCACATTTATACAATTTTTTGTTACACAGGCGGTTTGTCAGTGTTTCATTATAGGTATTTTGAGACATATCATCAAGGGTTTGATGCTGTTCACAGCTCCGTAGTTCATTTCAATTTTATAGGGAGTACATATTCTATGTATCTATGCTGTGAGGTTCTGCAAGTAGTATTTCTATGACCCATTTTGGGTCATTTCCTGTCTTTTCCAGCCCCCTGCTATAAAGCACGCTTTAGCGCGGAGTTGCCACTGTTGCACACTAGGGCAGCGCCGGTTAAGCAGGTTTAAACTATTCGGGCTACCTAAAGTCCACTCTTCAAATTTTCCCTTAAAACTACCTTCCTCGAACTATACTACTGATCTAATCAGCGTATCCTAAAATTAAAAAGATCATCTCTACTTGACTCCAAGTAGACTATTCTCTATCTGTTAAACGTAGCACTTGCTCCTACAGTACTTATTACCTTGATACGGCACTCTTGTCATAGATAGTACCCCAAAAGACAACCCACCGTTTCTCCGTCACCCACGTCCCCCGGAATTTTTTTAAAGTTTTTTTTTCTATTCCTTCTAGCATGTCGAGGGATCAGTTGCTAGTGTCCTCTCCTGCTCAGCTGGTGAACCTGGGAATATTGAGGCAATGTTACAATTGCCTCATGTACACAGACAACCCTCTCCTCCTCCCACAAAACACAAATACATGCGAGAGATGCAACTATACGGCCAAACTGGAGGCTGAGCTCTCTCAACATAGGACTGGCAAGACAGTCAGGAGGAGAAGGTTACCACACACACTACAGACCCAGTCTCACATAGTACCATTACAACCTCAAATCATACACATAAACACACAAAGACATACTCAGAGGCTCTGATCAAAAATCTACCAAAACAGCAGAGGCCACCAAAGCAGACACCCAAACAACCACCACCTCAGAACACAACACCTGCAACACATAGACCTCACAGTCAGAGTGTCAAACAGTCATAGCCCTTAAGGCCAAACACAATGCCAGACACACTAGTCATTGGTGACTCCATAGTCAGACACACTGACGTCCCGCACACCAGACTGAGTAAGGAGAAGGTCACAGTAAGCTGCCTGTCGGGAGCTAGAATCCGCCACATAACGCAAGCACTCAGGTCTCTCAACAGCAGGTACAAATATGACTCAGTCATTGTCCACGCTGGTGTAAACGACCTGAGACGTACCTCCTTGGACTACATGAAAAGAGACATTGAGGAGCTCTCTGATTATGTAGCCCAGGCAGGTATGACCCTGACCTTGAGCAGTATCCTACCTTCACCAAGAATGATGCCACAATACAGAGATAAGATGATCAGCTTTAACAATTGGCTTAAACACTGGTGTCATTCAAAGGGGATCCAGTGTCTGTCTGCCTGGGATGACATGCTGGACAAGCCACGCTGCTTCCAAGGGACGGCTTGCATCTGTCACCCTGGGATTCCGGATATTGGCAAAGGCTCTTGCCACCCCCATAGTGCCTTTTTAGGCAAGGCTCAAATTCTAAACCTACCACCCTAGAACACAAAAAGGAAAAAACTAAGGGTAATGCTGCTCAATGCCAGAAGTCTAAATCTCAAAATGCACGACTCGAGGCTCTTCTCAGTATGGAGAACATCGATGTCTGTGCTGTGACAGAAACCTGGTTCAAGGCTCCTGAGAGCACCCCAGCGCTATCAGGTTTTACCTCATATCATGCGTTCCGGCCCCAAAATCCGGACAATACCAAGAAAGGAGGGGGGTTATCCATATTCATCAAGGACACCCACACCTCAAGACTGGTGGCAATGCACGATGCATCGGAGACCATCCAGGTGCAATTAACCATAGGCAAGACTGCTCTGCAAATTGTAGCATGTTACAGGCCACCCTCACAAACTCAGGAACCTCACATGGCCTTCCTGAAAACACTAGAGGGGATAAATGTATCACCAAACACCATCATACTTGGTGACTTCAATTACCCTAATATAGACTGGGAACACTACTCAAGCCCAAACACCCTAGCCCAAAAGTTCCTGGAATTCATAAACTCAAATGCCATGGAACAACTAGTCACCATCCCCACAAGAGGAGATAACATACTTGATCTCATCATCACGAACATGGGAGCACAATGTTCAACACCAGAGGTGTACCCCTCACTGGTGAGATCAGATCACAAACTAATCTCGCTGGAGGTCCTCATCCCACCCCCACCTGAAATAAAAAAGACCACAGTAAAGAACTTCTCAAAAGCCGACTTCACACTTCTAAAGACTAGTGTGGTCTCCTTTAAGGCCCCCGAGCCGGCGGGAAACAGTACTCAAGCCGCTGAATCACTTACAAATGCCTTCTACCAGCACCTGCAGGACTGCATGGATAAGGCAATCCCAAGCAAAACAAAGACTCTTTGTACCAAAGGCAAGCATCCAGTCTGGTGGACCCCAGCCATAAACAAACTCTACAACAAAAGGAGGAAGCTACTACAAGATAGAGCAAAATCCTTAAAAGGTAAAACACCCTTGATCACTATAAGTAAAAAACTAAGAGCTCTCATAAAATCATCCAAAGCAAATTTCGAGAGAAAAATAGCTAAAGACTCAAAAGACAATCATAAGGCCTTCTTTAGCTATGTTAGAAACCTGGGAGGAAACTCCCAGATATGCTCAGAGCTAGTTCAAAATGATGTGAAGATTACTGATCCTACAGACATTGCCAACATACTGGCTGACAGGTTCAGTGCAAACTTCTCCCCTCCCCCAAAAGGAGAGATATCTATACCAAACGATTGCAGCCCCCAAACATCTCCAGCGCCCAAGTGAGAACTGCTCTCTCCAAAGCAAAAACACAGCATCCATGGGACCTGATGGTGTCCCCGGCTGTGTGCTCCACGAACTCAATGAGGAATTAAACCCACAGCTAGGACAGCTGTTTAATCAAAGTCTTACCTCTGGATACGCACCCAGGAGTGGCGCACTGCAACTGTGGTCCCACTTCACAAAGGCGGTGCCTCCACCGACCCTGGAAATTACCGCCCATTAGCTTGACAAGCCTTATCTGCAAAGCCATGGAGAGGATCATAATGGACCTCATAAATAAAGACATAGGGAATTTGCAGACTTTGGATCCAACCCAGTTTGGCTTTGTCAAAGGCAGATCATGCCTTTTAAACTTGGTTGACTTTTCGAAACAGTCACCAAAGCCATTGATGAGGGAAAGGCAGTCCATACAGCCTACCTCGATCTGACTAAGGCCTTCGATACAATACCCCACTCGGGTATCATTGAAAACCTCATCAGCTTAAATGTCAACCCATACATCACAAGATGGGTTGCAAACTGGCTGAGTGACAGAACCCACAGGGTCAGAGTTGCTGGCGCCATGTCAGACTCAAAGCCTGTCACAAGTGGTGTCTCACAGGGCTCAGTCCTGGGCCCACTCTTGTTTGGCATCTACTTTTCCGAAGTACAAGCAAACACAGGAGGGTTATGGCTGACAAAGTTTGCAGATGACTGCAAACTGGGCGCCATAGTAGAAAACACATCTGACACAGATATCCTTCAGAAGGGTTTCACAGAAACGGATAACTGGTGCCAGAGCCACGGAATAAAGTTAAATGCCAAAAAATGCATAGTCATACCCTTCGGGAAAAACAAGGTTACCCCTAGCTACCAAATAGGTGACAATCCACTGAGCACAGAAGAAGTTATCAGGGACCTGGGGACCCAGGTTGATAGTAGTCTGTCATTCGACACCCATGTAGCTAAAGTAGTTAGGAAGACCTTCTACATTGCCCACCTTATCATGAAGGGATTCTCATCTAGATCAAGGGAGGTCATAGTCTCCCTTTACTCATCACTCATCAGACCAATGATTGAGCACAATGCCCCATTCGGAATGTATCTGACCCGACACTTGCAGCAGCTGGAGAGGCCACAAAAGTTCCTCACCAAAAGGATAAAGGGTCTCAAAAATCTGTCCTATGCTGCCCGACTGAAAGAACTCCAGCTCTATTCAGTCTCTTACCGCTTGCTCAGAGGTGACCTTTGCCTAACATACAAGGCCATGTCAAACCCAGATTTGATGAATATGCTTCACCTCAAAAAATCTAGATCCATCAGAGCCACAAGGGCGGGAGACTTAAACCTCGACACGGCTATTAATAGGATGTGCTGGAGGGATAGATTCATCACCCAAAGACTCCCTATGCTGTGGAACAAAATCCCGGTACATGTGAGGCAGAGCACCTCGCTGGCCTTGTTCAAGAGAAATCTTGACCAATGGATGGGAGATCGCAGATATACCCCAGGGATTACCTCAGTGTCACTGCTCAACAGAGGCACAGCAAAATAATGGGTATAGTTCCCCATACTAAAGGGGTGGCGTAAGCCACAAAACGATGGGCTAGGCTTGTAAATGCCCTCGGGCAGATAGCCTAGTATGAACCTATGAACCTATGAACCTATTATAATATACAATTCATTTTAGTATTTTAGTCCCAATTGTTCATATTATTTTATACTTAACATTATATGTTTCGTTTTTTATATATTTTTATATATGTTTTTAAAAACTGCATTATTGTATGTTAGTGAAAAGGAGGTTCTTTCAGTGTGTTTTAATATTCAAACACTTTGGGAGACAATACATCTTTAATTCTTTAGGTGCTACTTAATGGCTTAGCTGTTTAGAGTTTAAGCAATTAATTGATGTAATTGCTTCACTACTTAATACAAGATGGTCATAGTTTTCTTTGTCTGAAGAAGCGGTGTGTGTGTTACACTGCGAAAGCGCTCACTCCAATAAAGAACCGTTGTTTTTATACATCGCCTGAAGTTGGATTTTTTACAGTACATTATGTGATAAACAATGCATTCTACCTTCCTTTTCTTTTGGTTTGACTATTCGGAATATATATATATATATATATATATATATATATATATATATAAGAGAGAGAGATAAAAAAAAAACTCAGCACCAGACCTAACCTCTAGGTACTCACACAAATTACCATCTACGTAAGGCCGTTACACTCGCCTCCAATCATAAAATGAAAAGCCAACACTCACTACACTTACCTTCCTTGCAACAAATACCTGCTCCTTACTGCATAACTCCATCTGATCACCCAGACACAACAGACTATCCTAGCAACACAATCTGTAGTGCTAAAGAGAACTCCCCTCCCCTAAACTTGAACTTGTATAACCTCCCATGCCTAGTCTGCACATCTTGTGACTTCACACAAAACTCCACCTCCTCCCCATGCCAAGGTATAGTCCATGACAAATTAATCTGTCCAGCAAATTCCATTTCTGCATGCCTTCTTAATCAAATTACCTGATTTCTTCATAGATATTGCAAAGCCATCTCACTTCATGTTTTTAAATATGGAAATGAACAAGTACAATGTACATTTTCCAAACCCGGTGAAAATATATTTTATGAGGCAAGCATAGTAAATCTGTGTAAATGTATTTAAAAGATATATTAGTTAATAATATTATTTTCCATTATACTTTGAAAGGGGGAGTTAGCAACCATTTTAAGGATCCAACTTCCCTACATAACACTGTCAGAAGCATTACCCTCCCTTCTTAATCCCTTGAATACCATTTGCACAGCCTGTTGTAGAGTATTGTACAATAGTAGTAGGGAGAATAATTATACAATACACAGATAACTTAGTGATAGCACATGCCTGAAAAAACACCACCCAATCCCTCAAGTGTAAAGAAACAAATTAATCATTGCAGATGTATTGTAACTTATAAGAAACCTTCACTGCAAAGAAAGAATTTAGTTTTGTCAAACTACAAGCATAATAAACTAAACTAAACTGAATAAAAATAAAAATGCTACTAATCAAAAATCTGGTTCATAAGAACTTCTTCTTCCAGCTTTTTTCCAGTTAGGGGTCGCCACAGCGGATCACCTGTCCGCTCATGATTGGCAGTGGAGTTTTACGGTGTTGAGTTGCCGGCCTGGCTGCCAACCTTCCACAGAAGGCACACACATGCACACACTCACACCTAGGGCCAATTTACAGTGTCCAATCCACCTACAGCATGTCTTTGAGATGTGGGAGGAAACCGGAGCACCCAGAGGAAACCCACGCGACCACAGGGAGGACATGCAGACTCTGCACAGAAGGCACCCCAGCCGAGAATCGAGCCAGAGAACCTCTTGCTGTGAGGCGGCAACGCTAACCACTGCACCACCGTGGCTGCCCCTGGTTCATAAGAACAAACATTGTGATTTACATACTGCACATAAGATAATGAAATATTCAGGTTAAAGTCAAGTGCTCTCATCAAAACAATAAATGGATGCCACTTAGTAGCTAGAAACTGTTAATGGGCTGACATGGTGAAGGTTAGTTTATTTAGTGTGGCATATCTAACTCATGTTTCCTATAGTTTCAGTCTCTGTTTCTCATAGGAGTCAGACCTTGTACAGGCCATTCATGTTATGTAATTTTAGTAATGGAAATGGCATGTTATAAGAAAACTGGGGACTATGGCAGGACTACAAAGAAAACAGGCCTGGTTACTTTAGCAGGCCCAACAACATGCATATCAAGAAATACATGAAAAGAGTAAGTTGTCATTACATTTTCATACAGCCACTTATGATCAAATCAGCACACACAAGAAACCTGACGTAACTCATTTTATCTTTCCACTACCCAAAAAAATTACAGTTGTAAATAAGACTTGGATATTCTTTAATTGGGTCATTTAATGGTGCTTCTTTTCTTCTTACAGCTTTTATAATCAGTTTAATTGATAATATGTGCCGTAGTTCAGTGACATATACTTTAATTCCAGAAGACAACATACATATACGAAACATCAATTCAAGTTAGGACAAACAACCAGGAGTGATCAAATTTTGCAATGACTTGTGGATATTAATTTAATAACATAAGCATTGCTAAAATCAATCTGAATTATTCCCTGGAATGAGTTGTATTTCAAAAGGCAGCAAAGCGTATTCTTTACAAAAGGTATAAAACTGTAGCAAAATTGATGACTTTCTGGCGCATAGTCACATAGGTGCTGAAATACTTTCACTGTATGTCTTATATGTTTCAGTATACTGAACGCAAGTGTTTATTAGAGCATATGCATTTTCCAAACTGTTTCTGGTAACAATGTGTTGCCAGTTTACTTGACCTGACACTCACAAGTGTGCTAATGAAGCTAAAAGACACATTTTTTCATCTCACCATCTTTTGTTCTTAGTCATGTTTGGCACTTCTGTCTGATGCACCTGCTTCACTCATTCCCAGTCATTTTTACAGCAACTGTCACCTGCGCTCATTTATTAGGAATATCAGCGCATCACCTATGCCACTAGCTCACACTCTCTGGATGCTTTATTTTCACCAAGAAAAGTACCTTTTTGTTTCTTTCCTAATTTGTTCTCATCCACATTTTATTTCTAGGTAGTAACCTAGATCTTCCAAAAGCTGACAGGGCTTTCACTGCTTGCTTCTGCCACCCTACCTACCCACTTATGTTTTTAATATAGTTGAAGGCTTCACTGTTGTTTTCCACTGTTTCAGTCTCTTTCAGAAACATATTTAAACCTCCTGAACCTGTCTGCAATCCTGCAAGATCACCACATTTTCTTTTTTTTTTCAGATCATGCTCAGCAGATTGATTTTCTTAGTAATATAAAGGTATGAGTATTCCATGACTCACTGAGGGTACAGACTTCCTAAAACTTAACATATTAGTGGAGGAACATGCTCTGATACTCTTTCCAATAGCTTTGGTTCTCAGCATCTGATTTTATGAAACTGACCCTGTTCTGTACTTTGCAAGCAACTCTAAGGGATTTACTAACAAGTCACCATTTTCCTTAAATAGTAGCTTTGCTAGTTTGAGTTTTGAAGCACAGTTATCTGACCAGACCCTATCCCTAGCTTAGCCATGACTTTCTAAGTATTTGATCTCCTACTCGGGGATATTTTTTTTTTCTGTTTGCTATACCACCAAGCAAAGTTGTCGGTCTGTTACTTCCAGAATCAGAGATGAATCCAGAAATAATCAGGAATAATCAGAGACACTTTTAAAAGTATTAACACTACACTATTAACTTCAGATGAAAACAGAATAAGACAATTTGATCTAAAACACATTTTCTGAAGGAAAATAAGTCTGTAACTGTAATTAGTTATTAGTTTTTAAGTGTAATCCATCACACTTTCTCTCAAAATTGCCAGTTTCAGGAGGGATTATTTTATTTTATTTTACATTTTTTTAGCAGGGTAGTACACCGATCACAACTGAGCATTTGTAGGTACTGCCCAGGTAGGAAGGACAGAGCAAATTTTTGAGGCAAAATCAGGGATGTCCCTAAAAATCAGTGGAAGTTGAGAGGTAATGCAAGGTACTTAGCAGCTTCTTGTAATATACCATAAAATGCACAGACATTTATCCCTTAAGGCACCTTTTATTAGTAAAATTAAAAATAACTTTATAAACAGTTTGCAGTCCTTTTCTATGGGAAGTAAAATATCGCATAATACTGAATCACAGGACAGAATAATCGACATTCAAGGTTCAAAGTCCTGTGTTTAGGCATGTTGAAGAAATAATACAAAGAGAAACTTACAGTACTTCCCTAAGGAGAAGTATTTAAGTAAGAGCTTGAGACAGGGGAGGAATGAAATAACTATCCCATCCCTCTCTAACAAAAGTTCAAAACAAGGCAAGTATGAAGATTAAATTAATGTCCTCTTCCCGTTCTGACAACACAGTAGTTGGAGTATTGTATTGTATTGTAAGCTATTACTCCTGTTGTATAGGCACCATTCCACATACAAGTAGCTCCTTTGGCAGTACAAAGCAGGAAAAATAAACCAAATAAATCAGTACAGAGCTAGATAAAAATATATGCATACGTACATACACCAAATATTAATTCAGTTGTAGTATCTAGGTAATCTTTAAAAATGAACAGTGAAAATGCTGTCTGCTAACCCTCCAAAGTATATGCCAAATAAATGTTTAAAAGCAAATTACATTTAGGCTAACAGATATATGTATTTAAAACTATGCATTTAGTAACTAAGGATAACAAAATGTATTTTGCACTGTGGACTTGAAAGTTTATTGCCTTATTATTTATGCAGTAAAATAAAAACATCTTAATTTGATAGCACATGCTGCACTCTGTATCAGGTTTTATTTGTCTTGGCTTTGAATGGCTTTCACTTCTGCCATGACTCTGAACAGAAATAACAGTCACTCACAGACAAAAAACTGCCTGCTTTAGCCTGCACTTAGGTGATAAATAGTATTTGCTTGTAAAGGTGCTGTCACACAAGAGCAAAAACCTTGTGGGGGTCATAGGAATGAAGCAGCTGTACTGACAGCAGGAGTAAATAAGGCCAGTCAGCTGGGGAACCTTCTATATCTGAGGACAAGAGAGTTGAATTATATTGCCAGTGGTGGTGCGCCTGTCAGCACCTAGTTAAGATGCAAATGTGTTCCTTTAAAAAGGGACACTTGACACTTTCAGATGTTTTTTTCTGTATTTCCATACAATGAAAGCAAAAAATCAAATCTCAAGGAATATATAAGTAAATAACAGAAATATATTAATTTGACAGTACAGTATATAAATAAAATATAAAATCTGTATACCAACAATCACCCAGAAGTGATTTAAATCAGAATTTGGTATACTTGTCTAAAATAGGTCAGAGCAGGAAGAACAGAAAATGTAGAACATTTATACAACTTAAATTGTTCTTTAGTATATTAAAATAAAATAACATAGACATCAGACCTAGTTTCATCCATTTTCTGATACTTCATTATCTGGCTTAATTATTATTAACTCTAAACCATTATGGGGCTCAGTTAAGCTGAGCTACCTTGCAGTTGATAAATTAGGGAGGGTTCCTTGCTGGTTGAAGATTGGAGAACTCTCTGTTAAAGCCTTGCTTTAGGATGGTTCAAAGGATGAAACATCAAAGCCAAGTGTCTGCAAGTTGACATCAGACTAGAGTAATGGTGACCTAACAGCTAGACACTTGGCTAAAAGCTGAAAGTAATTCAAACCCTTCCCAGACAATGGAGACTGGATGACAATGATATATATATTAGAAAATGAGGACACCACTTTTGTCAAGCTGCAATGTCCCATAAACCCAATTGTAGGCAGATCAACACTGTCATAAGACAATTATCAAAAGACCTTCCACACATCATATTTTCATACCGTAAACAGCTCAAGGCGCCAGGGATGGGTTCCATACAGAAAGCACACAGCACAAATTTGAAGGGTGTGAAATTGGCATGATTAATAATTATAATTATTAGCACATGCACCAGCTGCTCGTCTGTAGGTTATCTGTTGATTTATGGCACCATAAATGCCCGTATCAGTTTTTGCTGCTGTAGCCGTGACATGTAAATGTGGGCAGAGGACAGCTTTCTTAGTTGCTCATCATTAGATGTAGTAAAATGCAACAGAGTCCTTCCGTAATCAGTAGACACCTTAGTGAGAGATGGGAACAATCCTATTGTCCATTTGGTCTACCCCACTGACTGCTTGAACCTGTCTCCTTATTGTCAAACCCTTTGATGTTCTGATTGCTTTTCTACCCTCTGCTCCCTTAAGCAGTTGCCAGGCTGCAGCAAAGCACTTGGAGTGTTAAAGGCAGTCTCCTTGTCTTCGGCAGTGAAGTTTAAAAATGAATGCTTCGGGACTAATAAAATAATGAGCTGAAGTTATCAAGCTAGTCTAAGTAGACATTTCTTTATTAAAACATTATTATAAGCTTGCTTATCAGACCACTTTGCCTCAAAGTTTCACCATCACAGAGTTTCAGGGAATCACATGCATCCTAAGAGTAATCTGTTTTTGCAAGGCATACCAACACTAAGAGATCTAGAGACATTTGGTTTAGCTTGAGTTAGGTACTTCAAAATGTATACTACTCTGTGATGTGACTGCTACAAGTAGACTGCATTTACTTCTTACACACAAAATGCTGGAGGAAAATAATTCATAAAAATGATGGCCAAGTGTAAGAAATTATTTTTTTGTACTGTAATATTTTCTGAAAATACTTTTATGCACAATGCACAGGAAAATTATGTAGCTGTATTTATAGATACAAAAATGTCTTCTCTTATTCCAAGTGTGAATTCTTAACACAGTTTGATTATTCATGTTTCTTCTGTTGCTTCAACATGTTATTGTAAAACTTTACTGCATGAGCATTCTGTACAATGAATATGTCTGCTCACACACCATAAATTTTACAAGAGCATCAGTTCAGTTATCAAGCGGCCTGTGTAAAATTATTTTAAGTTTCATGATGCCCACAGTTTTCTGGAAAAGCCCATACGCGGATCTCTTTATTGTCACCATGATAAGGATAAGGATCATGTCACAGTATACTAGGGAAACATGTGCAACAGTACATCCTAGGAAATAATGAGTGTTTAAATGTACATGCCATTCTGTCCACTTTACATCAGAGGGAAACAAAGTGCAATTTCACAGGATGACACTTGACTGATATAAAAAGAGGGTTCAGTCATCTTCGCATCAGAGTATTAGAGGAGAGATTAAAGGACAACTTTTAGTTTTGTGAATAGGGCAGTTTTGTAAAACCAAAGGGTAAGTAAGACATATTAAAATGGTAGAAAACAGATGCCAAATTCCAATAAGTTAAATGTTAATGGAGTATTTGTAAAAGATAAAAAAGATGTTGTTGACTGGAAAGACCTTATGCCAGTTTTGAAAGCATTGTTATATGAATAGTAATTCACTGTTGTATATATAATTAAATAAGGTAGATGAGTTTAGGCAGCAAAACTTGTATCCATGTCCGTTTAAATAAAAAGGAAAGATACACTGCCTCTTCAGAAGGATCTTGTATTCAGGTTAATGAATGAATTACAAAAATATGAAATGCTAAATGTGACTTCAGTAGTTATCAGCCATAATGTATGCTGAATTCATAACAAATATCAGAAATGTGCAATGTAGAAACAGGATATATAAGGAGTGTTGCATGTTATTCACAGTGCCGCTTAAAAAAACACTGCATCCAAAGATGACTAAGAATGATAGGAAAGATACAAAAATGAAAAGAAAGAACGAACGTAAAAACAGAAGAAAGATAAGAGTAAAAAAGATGGCTGGGGTTGTATTGCACTATGAATAGGCCGGAGAACAGAATGAATTAGAGATGCAGTACAGGTAGAGATAGGCAGGTATATGTACAGTACTTTAGTTATTGGTAATGAAGGTTGTACATTACGGTTTGGCCAGTAATAGCTGGCTTAGTACATAGAACAGCATCACACCTTCTGAACTGTCATCTTTGCTTATATGCAGTTTGGCATACATAGGTTATCATTTTGGTTCAGTGATTCATGTCACTGTCCTGCCACACTACAGCAACAAGTTGAGCTGCAATGTAGCCAGTGCAGACCACACTTTCTTGTTGCTACACCTCCAATTGGGATTTTTGCTATATCTGTGTCTTCCTGTATATGTCTGTCTGAATCAATCAAATATACATCAATCTATGTATATTTAATTTCTGCACCTCTGCATGTGTGCATGTGTGTGCCTGAATGTTCACATGTGTCAATGTGCCTGTGCTTGTGCAAATGTGTTTATTGTCTGTATTGTGTACACGTGTGTATATGTCTCTGTACTGTGTGTACATGCGTGGTAGTTTGTGTGTGCAAGCACAACAGCATATGTGTCTTTGTGTATTGTGTGTGTGTGTGTGTGTGTGTGTGTGTGTGTGTGTGTGTGTGTGTGTGTGTGTGTGTGTGTGTGTGTGTCTAAGCTATGATACTGATTTATTCATATTTAATTACTGCAGTGGCATTGTTACAGTTGACAGTTTTGAGTGAGAACAGAATGGCTAATGCCTGGTTGACAAACCACAGTATCTTTGTCCCATGACAGCTGTATTACACATTATGCTGTTTGTGCACTCTGGCAGTGCTATGATTTATGCTGCTTTGTCCATTTGTATAGGTACTGCACACTGTGTGCCTAGTACATGCTCAGTATCAAATCTTTTCTGCAACCTTAATTTGCCACTGCCTCTTATTTTATTTAGTTAGTTATAATTTGTTGAATGGGTTAGTTCTACTAGGTTAGTAGTAGAGCCAACTGGTATTTATACTACTAGGAGAAATATGGCCAGCGTAGACATAATTCATAGACACGATATTTATTGTGCAGGGGAACTTCCCCTACCCATTTTGATAGATGGCATATGATCTTTTATATCTACTTGAGCAGCCACCACAGTTTAACATCTCATCCCAAGGATGACACACTCAGGAGTGCAGCACCCCCTTATGCTACACTGCAGTACCAGCAATCCATCTACCTGGTGTAGGAATAGAACCCACAGCCTTCTGCACCAAAGATGATGCTTATGAACTGCATATTGGCAGTTTCTATTATTTCACACAAGCCCTGCACAGTGAATACCATATCTATGAATCCTAGCCAGAGTAAGAAAAAAAGAAAAATGAAATGTACATGAGTGATACAGTAGAGATATAAAAGTGACAAGATGGATTGCTTTGGGTTCCAAGCAGACTTTGTAGTGATGGCTATGAGAAGGCTGAAAGAATGCCACCAAGAAAGGAACAAGACCAGTGATAGAATTGAATGTCCATAATTGCAAATACTGCCTGCTTTATTTTTGAATAAAGTTGAATTACGCATTTTAACTAAAGCAAATGTTAGACAGATGTACACTAAAATAAGGATGACATATAGTCACTGACATAAAGGGAGAAAAAAGCTATTACCAGAGACTGGGGTGGCAATAATAATGTGCCCTTTCACTAACAGAGCATACTCAGTACCACTAACACAATCAGAGACAGATCTAGCCCATCAATGTTTTTTTGTAGAGACAGTGGCTGGCTGATGCAAAATCATGACTGCTATGTTCACCATGAATATGCATCAGTGCACTACATGAATTAAAAAAAAATATGAGTGCATCTGCCCCCGATTCCCTTTCCCAATCAGTCCATATGCATTCTGTTGCTATCTAGTTGACCTCTCACCTACATTGCATCTATGAATTCTACTACTTTTGATAACATGCATGCTTTAACCTTTCTTTGGCTTTTACCATATGGAGAGATGGAAAGAAATTGGCATAGTCCATTTTTCTTTTCCTTTTTAATATTGGTTTAGTGTATTTTTTAATTGTTTCATTTTTTAAAGAGATCCTTTCTGGTCTGTTAGTTTCAGTAATGCAAAAAGAAATAACCCATGTCCAAATCATATCAATTCCATCCCCTCCCACACACAATGAAAGTGGCGCAAACTAAACATCCTGCCTTAATGTAATGCGATAACTCACTTGTCTGTCATTTGCTACCCAACTCTGAATCATCAGCCCTGATAGAAAAAGTGAAAGTAAGTTTCATTGGTTCTTTTTGAAGTAAATATTGACATACATTGTATAATTTGTTGTAATAGTCAGAGACAGAGAAGGAGGTCAGTCTGTGGTTCATGATTAGCAGAAAAAAGAAGGCTTGTTTGCATGTTTTTATGACCATTAGCAACAGAGAAAAAGGTTTGAGGAGTTTTAGTTTTGTGTATTCTTTTATGCAAACATGAGAGTGGTGATGTAAACTGTATACAACGGTAACCATTTGAAACATTAGAACCCAATACAGTGGGTCTCATAATGGAGACTGACTGGCCAAAAGATCGGACTTGTATATAACAAGTCTGAGATACCATTTCTTGGACTATTTCTTTTTCTCCACGTTATAATCAACTTGGAGTCAGTTCAGGATGTGTAGGGGCTTGCATGCTGCCAAAAGCAGTTTAAAAAAGAAGAGTGATTTTCGAGATTCACTATTCTTCTATGTTTTCGATCTTTCTTTTTGGCGTGTAGGCACTCGGCATTTCAACTGCCACATTTTAATAGGGAGCCATATACAATTGTTGATTTACAATAATAAGAGGAGTGAGCTTCAAAACTAGGACACATACATCATAGCTCTTCTCTGTCCCCAGTTTTGCCTTATAGCTTTAGTCTATCATAAAATGTATAGTTTTCTGGCAAATTGTTGATAAAGCCATTTAATAATAACAGACATTTGAGTTTTAGACTTCACATTCTTTAGAAAATGCATGCTAATGCAAAGCTCCTTATTCTAGCAACTATTGAAGTATATAATACCAGTACTTAAACTAGGTCCCTGATTCTGAGCCTTTATCCTTCATTATATTTTGGCTTTGTCTCTGTAATTTTGATTATGAACTGATTATTATTGTTATGTTCTTCCCAGTGTGAGACTCCTATGATCTCCTTAGTGGCACCTTAAAAACACATATACATACGTACACATTGATGTGCACACACACACACACACACACACACACACACACACACACACACACACACACACACACACACACATGCCATCATATAATCTGTGTTATGAGTAAGTTAGTGAACTGTGTTTTCAGCCAATGGCACCTGATCTCAGTCATTCTCGTATTCCAGTCATGTACAAAGTGACTAGCTGTCATCTTTAACAGTTGTATCACTCTGAGAAATAACTAGAGTTTTTGTTAGACTCATGAAGTTGAAAAAGAAAGCAAGCAAGAAAGAAAAAGAAATAAAGCTATTTGAAGTTATATTCTAGAAGCACACATCTATGACTTGGAAGTAAAAGATCTAAAGCATTTATTACCAGAAAAGTTTACATAGTTTCATATAACAAGCAAGTATTTTCACAGTTTTTTACAGTACATTTTTTCACAAAGAGAGTGGCAGTGTTGCAATAAGACTGATAACACCATGGTTAATTTATTCCTACTCCACTTGTATTTTTCAATAAATGTTACTGTATAAAATGCTGTCTCAGCCCTTGCATAACCTGATCTGTTTCAGCAAGCATGTTTATCTGATTGTCTGTATCACTTTATTTTCTAGCATATCTGGCACTGAGGAGGTGTGGTACATTAAACAGAAAACTGATTTGGGGTAAAACAATAGCTATATACTCATTCTTGAGAAAGTACCACCAGGTGACATTCACAAACCATGGAGCCTTTGTGGTGTGGCTGTTTATCAAAAGAAAACTCTACTGGGTGGCATAGCTCTCAACCTTCCCTGACTTTTCAGAATTCCCTAATTTTGTTTCATATTTTGCTCTAGCCTCAGTAAAACTTTTAATGTTCTAGTAATTCCCTAATTACTACAGTTGATCAATAATACCATACATCAGTGTTTCACATTTCCTACTGATCAAAAACACTTACTGATGCAAAATCGGTTGTTCTGTTAAAAGATTTACATGAATTAAAGTAACATTTGAAAATTGTCCCTGATTTGGGGCCTTTGTTCTCCCTTTATGCTTGGCTTTGTTCAGAACTCTTGAGCAAAGAAGATGAGAAATATGCTGGTAGGGAAGGGGGCTCGAAGTAGCATATCCAGTATGGTGTTTATTATTAATCCTTAAGTAGACTGGAGGAAACCTGCACATTTCTTGGCTTCAGCTGACATTGTATGAGGGTGATGACCACTGAAGTGACGGATGACTTGCAGTTAAAATTTTAATTTCTTAATTCTATGAAGTGATGACAGTTGGTATGACAAGAAATGAACTATTTCTGTTGCTGTTTGTAGCCTTTCCAGCTTGCTGTGACTGTTATGGCTTTCTCCTGCTTACTGTGTCCTCTAGGTTTTTAGATTGTACACCCGGCTATGCTCCTGCATTTCACTTGCCTAGCTAGACTGACAAATGGCACCTAACCTAGGTGGTATGATTTTATCTGACTAGTCATGCTACCTAATTTACCTCTATCCAATGTTATTACTGAGGTATCATTTTAATATTTTTATGGATCCTATTTATGTACAAACTGTTTGAATGTCTATATTGCTTCTATGCCTATTTGTTAATCGTTGTTAGTTTTCTATTTTAGTGTACAAATGTCTACCATTGTGTGCTTGAATGATTTGATGTGGAGCTTTTCTACCCGGCCCTTTGCTGTAAATGGACCTGTGTCCAGTCAGAACTTCCCGGTAAACAAATGTGAAATAAATAAATAAAATATTCTTCCAGTGCAATTTTGAGTTTTGAGATTATAGCTGGCTTTGGTTGTTTTAGGTTAAGTATTACCTAATAATTATAGATTTTATTAAAATTTAGTAAAGATAAATACCTTCTTATAACATTTCCAGGCTACAAAGAGTTTCTGATGCCACTGGTTAAACCAATGTGTAAACCACAAAATGCATGCAGTATTTATGTAACTGGTGCTTAATATCACCCAGCAGATTCAGAGTTAAGTAAGAGTGTTAAAATGACGAAGTGAAATAGTATCACCAGAAATTCAACTTTTTACATACATATGTACTTGTATATACTTAATATATATACTTACATAGTAAGGGAGACGGCTAGAAAGGTGCTTGGTATCACATCTGGAAAGAGGAAGGACGACAAGTTGACATGTTGGTGGAATAAGGAAGTACAGGAGAGTTACAGAGAAAGAGGTTGGCAAAGAAGTGGGATTATCAGAGAGATGAAGAAAGTAGACAGGAGTATAAGGAGATGAGGTGCATGGCAAAGAGAGAGGTGGCGAAGGCTAAGGATAAGGCATATGAAGAGTTGTATGAAAGGTTGGACACTAAGGAGGGAGAAAAGGACCTGGACGGATTGGCTAGACAGATGGACTGAGCTAGGAAAGATGTGCAGCAGGTAAAGGTGATAAAGGATAATGAGGGAAGCATACTCACAGGCGAGGAGAGTGTGTTGAGCAGATGGAAAGAGTACTTTGAGGGGTTAATGAATGAAGAGAATGAGAGGGAGAGAAGGTTGGATGATGTAGGGATAGTTAATCAGGAAGTACAATGGATTAGCAAGGAGGAAGTAAGGACAGCTATGAAGAGAATGAAGAATGGAAAGGCTGTTTGCCCAGATGACATACCTGTAGAAGCATGGAGGTGTTTAGGTGAAATGGCAGTGGAGTTTTTAACCAGATTGTTTAATGAAATCTTGGAAAGTGAGAGGATGCCTGAGGAATGGAGAAAAAGTGTTTTGGTACCGATTTTTAAGAATAAGGGTAATGTGCAGAGCTGTAGTAACTACAGAGGGATTAAAGTGATCAGTCACAGCATGAAGTTATGGGAAAGAGTAGTGGAAGCAAGGTTAAGAAGGGACATGATGATTAGTAATTAGCAGTATGGTTTCATGCCGGGAAAGAGCACTACAGATGCGATCTTTGCTCTGAGAGTATTGATGGAGAAGTACAGAGAATATCAGAAGGAGTTGCATTGTGTTTTTGTAGACTTAGAGAAAGCATATGCCAGGGTGCCTAGAGAGGAGTTGTAGTATTGTATGAGGAAGTCAGGAGTGTCATAAAAGTATGTAAGAGTGGTACAGGATATGTACGAGGGTAGTGTGATAGCGGTGAGGTCTGCTGTGGGAGTGATGGATGCATTTAAGGTGGAGGTGGGGTTACATCAAGGATCAGCTCTGAGCCCTTTCTTATTTGCAATGGTGATGGACAGGTTGATAGACGAGATCAGACAGGAGTCCCCTTGGACTATGATGTTTGCAGATGACATTGTGATCTCTAGTGAGAGTAGGGAACAGGTGGAGGAGACCCTGGAGAGATATGCTCTAGAGAGAAGAGGAATGAAGGTCAGCAGGACTAAGACAGAATATTTGTGTGTGAATGAGAGGGAGGATAGAGGAATGGTGAGGATGCAAGGAGTAGAGGTGGCGAAGGTGGATGAGTTTAAATACTTGGGGTCAATAGTTCAGAGTAACGGTGAGTGTGGAAGAGAGGTGAAGAAGAGAGTACAGGCAGGATGGAGTGGGTGGAGAAGAGTGTCAGGAGTGATTTGTGACAGACGAGTACCTGTAAAAGTGAAAGGGAAGGTCTACAAGAGGGTAGTGAGACCAGCTATGTTATATGGGTTGGAGACAGTGGCACTGACAAAAAGGCAGGAGTTTGAGCTTGATGTGGCAGAATTAAAGATGTTAAGATTTGCACTGGGTGTGGCAAGGGTGGACAGGATTAGGAATAAGTATATTAGAGGGTCAGCCCAGGTTGGAAGATTTGGAGACAAAGCCAGAGAGGCACAATTATGTTGTTTTGGACATCTGCTGAGGAGGGATGCTGAGTATATTGGGAAAAAGATGCTAAGGATGAAGCTACCAGGTAAGAGGAAAAGAGGAAGGCCTAAGATAAGGTTTATGGATGTGGTGAGAGAGGACATGCAGGTGGTTGGTGTGACAGAGCAAGATGCAGAGGACAGGAAGAAATGGAAACAGGTGATCTGCTGTGGCGACCCCTAATGGGAACAGCCAAAAGAAGACGATGATGATGTACTTGTATATACTTATGCAATGCCATAGGTCCCTCTCAGTGTGTAAGCACTCAAATATTTATGAATGTCATAACAAGTTAGCAAAAAGTTTGCACTTTTTTAGACAAATATTGGCTTTAATTATTATGAAATGTTAATATTAGATTTAATGAACTGGTGAGGTTGTGTTTATATCCCAGAAGAGACATTTAATGTGGACCCGACCCAGTTTGGCTTCGTCAAGGGCAGATCATGCCTTTTGAACTTGGTCAACTTCTTCGAAACAGTCACCAAGCCCATTGATGAGGGAAAGGCAGTCCATACAGCCTACCTTGACCTTGCAAAGGCTTTCGACACAATACCCCACTCGGGTATTGTAGAAAAACTTACCAGCTTAAATGTAAACCCATATGTCACAAGATGGGTTGCAAACTGGCTTAAGGACAGAACCCACAGGGTTAGAGTTGCTGGCGCTATGTCAGACTCCAAGCCGGTCACAAGTGGTGTCCCACAGGGCTCGGTCCTTGGCCCCTATTGTTGGCATCTACTTCTCAGAAGTACAGGCCAACATGGGAGGACTTTGGCTGACAAAGTTTGCAGACGACTGCAAACTGGGTGCCATAGTGGAAAGTGCATTGGACACGGATATCCTTCAGAAGGGACTCACGGAAACAGATAGCTGGTGCCAGAGCCATGGCCTGAAGTTAAACGCCAAAAAATGTATAGTCATACCCTTCGGGAAAAACAAGGTAACCCCAAGCTACCATATAGGTGGCAATCCACTAAGCACAGAAGAGGTTATCAGGGTCTTGGGGACCCAGTTTGACAGTGGCCTTTCTTTTGACACTCACGTTGCTAAAGTGATTAGAAAGACCTTCTACATTGCCCACCTGATCATGAAGGGATTCACATCCAGATCTAGTGAGGTCATTGTTCCCCTGTACTCTTCACTTGTCAGACCAATGATCGAGTACAATGCTCCATTCGGGATGTATCTCACCCGACATCTGCAGCAATTGGAGAGACCCCAAAAGTTCCTCACCAAAAGGATAAAGGGACTCCAAAATCTGTCCTATGCTACCAGATTGAAGAAACTCCAGCTCTATTCAGTCGCATACCGTCTGCTCAGAGGTGACATGTGCCTGACATACAAGGCCATGTCCAACCCGGAATTAATGGACATGCTCCACCTCAAAAAATCCAAATCCATCAAAACGACTAGAGCAAGCGACTTAAACCTTACCACGGATATAAATAGGACGTGCTGGAGGGATAGATTTATCACTCAGAGACTCCCTATGCTGTGGAATAAAATCCTGGTCCA